>NW_015160245.1:479784-493416 GCF_001447785.1 Gekko japonicus
TTCCTTCCAATCTGAAGTTTGCCGGATTTGAATTTGGACTTCAGTGGGGAGAGTTTGCCTGCTCTTAGCTTCTTGATTTTTGTGGCATGCTGAAAAGCTGTGGATGGGGCCCGCTTTACCTTCTTGAGAGCCTCCTTTTCCTCCTTGCCCCCCTTCTGAGCATCTGGTGTGCCCTTCATGTGGCTGATTTTGAACTTCATGCTGGCGAGTGCAGGAGGCCTCCCTCGTCTCTTTTCTCCACTTTTCAGTTCTTTCTTCTTCACTTTTTCCGCTGATGTGAGTTCTGGTTTGCTTGGAGGGGAATACGTTAAGGAGGACTTGGAAAGCACAGGTGAACTTTGGTCCAAGATGTTTCTGGGTCTCCCACGTGGTTTCCGTGCACTAGACTTGACTGAGATGGAAGAAGGAGAAGGAGGAAAGGAAGAGAGCATGTTAAGCATCTCTGCAGCCTGCCACGGCCACCTTCAAGGCCCACACAAGTGTACTGCATTGATAAGTCACACTATGTACAGGTATGAGAGTGACCCCACCGCCAATTGATTATTTGGAGAGAAGGTAGGTTACACTGAGCACTGTGATCAACAGGCTCTGCCATTGGAAAAAATCTTTTTTCTAGCTGATTGTAATGGACTAGTTTTCCCCAAGACTTTTAAAGTTACAATAAAATGGGAACAGCAGCTTTGGAGATAGTTCATAACTTCCTCTTACATCATTCCAGAACCATATGGAAACACTGCATCTGAATAGTTCCCACGACGACCCCGACCAAAGGCTCAAGGAAGGTCCTGTGGAGCCTCCTCTCCATCTGAAACCACCTGAGTAGTCAGACTGAAACACCCCTGCCCCAAGTTGGGAGAATGTGTCTGCAGACACAGTAAGAAATTAACAGTCCCCACCCCATAGGCAGGGACCCTCCCTGACTGGCATCAGCAGCTGCAGAGTCAGCCTGAAATCCCATTTATTTCAGGATTTGTGCCCTGGCATGCAATGGCAAACCTCCTCTGGACACCTCTTGCCTCGAAAACCCTACAGGGTCAGCATAAGTTGGTTGTGACTAGGAAGGAAGGAAGGAAGGAAGGGAGGGAGGGGGGGAGGGAGGGAGCCCCTGTGAACAGCCCATTCTACAGTCTAAGCATACCTGTGGAAGATTTGGTGGGACTCTGTCCTTTGGCCTCATCATCTGAGCCAAAACCTAGGAACTGTTCATCCTGCAAATGAGAACAAAAGTGAACTGTTATGAAGTTAAAGTGAACTGTTCCCACATAAATGGAGCTTGAAAAGCAGTTAGCAGCAAAACACATATATGGTGTATGTTGGACAAATAGGCAGCGTTAGCTGCTTGTTGCTGAAGAAGTGCGGTTCACAAGCCAAAAGAAAGGTGCCAGGTCAGACCTTGGGCCCCAGGACACTCACATGAAATAAGGCGGAAGAGCACACCTGGAGGCTGCCCTCCCCTGCAACACTTGCCTGTAATTGACAGCTGGAGGAAAAATAATGAGGAAACCACTTCTGTCCACAGGGCCACAAAAAAAAAAAAAAGCCTTGCTTTGTTTTCTTTAGCCATTCACACCTCTAGGCCTTTCTGCTGCAGAGATATCCCTTTGTCCTTACTTTTTTAAAAATGAAAGATAGGAATGCAGGGAACTTGGTTAATAACATGATAACAACCTGTGTAACAGCAATTTTTTTTAAACAAAAGAACACCTGCAAAAGCCCCAGGGGCTGGGAAGCCGAGGGGAAACCTGCCCTGCGAAGGCTCCGTAGCCATTGCAGATTGTATCAGCAGCCACAACAGCCAAGGAGAAAATCACACAGGCCTGTTTCTGTGTGGAAAACAGCAGCAGCACCACCTCTTTGGCAGCCTTCCACCCTGCCCCGTCAGAGGTGCTGGGGGATTGTCCCGTGCACAGTCAAGGACAACTCATGCATTCTGCTAAGAGCCTGGCTGCACGCTGCAGCCGAGACGGGTACACAGAAGAGGAGTGCCACCTGCTGGCCAGGCTCCATGGCTCCACTGCAGCGGGTCTCCTGCTGGGCACTTGCTGGCTGCCGCAGAGTCGCTCAAGCAGCCGACAGAAGACCCAGGCAAAGATCAGAAACGGGACCTGCGGCAGGCCTTCTTTTAAAGGCTTTTATTCCACACGAGTCTTCTCTGTGCTGCTTAGATACGAGACGGATAAGGTAGGAAACAAACAACTGGCTTCTTTCCCCGCATTACGTCAAGCAGGAAGCAATCTTGCGGGGGGGGGGAGCATGCGGGGAGAGGGCAGGGCCAGATGTGTGGGAAACTGGACCAGGCAAAATTCCTGTTGGTTCCTCGAAAGGAGATCCTGTTAATGATAAACTCAACAGTCTGCCTCTCCCTTGACCACGTGGGGCTCTCTGCAAGATGTAAACAGCATCATCTCGCTGCTGGGAGAGGGTTTGGGCTGGCCCTACGAAGCTGCTGGTGATGCTGCTGCGGAGAAGCATAAAAGAAGCCTTTGTAGCGCCTCGGCTGGAAGAGACTAGAGACAGCCAGCCGGTGACCTCTGGGCATTTGCCTTTCCTGGAAAGCCAAGCAGGCAGAACCCAGGGGACACGAAGCAAACAGCCGCCTGAACTGAATATAAGCAGATTTCAGAGGGCGGCCGTGCTGGCCCAGGAGCACCCCAGAAACCAACCAGATTGGGCAGGAGGAGGCTTCTGAGAGTCAAAAACACATGGCAAAGGGAGCGCTGCCCCTTTAAAGCTCAGCCCCCCCCCAAATCTTGCCCGTCTCGGAAGTGCGACTGGACATCAGACTGGCTGTTCTACTGCAGACCAATATGCTACTCTGCGAAAAAGCCGGCCGCGAGTTCTCAGCAAGCCTGGGGAAAGAACTTGGAACTCTCAACCCCAGTGACTCAAATCGCTTCAACAATACCAGAATGCCTCCCAATTTCAGCCCTGCACTTAGAATCACAGAGTTGGAAGGGACCTCCAGGGTCATCTAGTCCAACCCCCTGCACAAAATGCAGGAAATCCACATGGCTGCCAGGTGGCTACCTGGCCTCTACTTGAAAACCTCCCAAGGAGGAGAGCCCACCCCCTCCCGAGGAAGCCTGCTCCACTGAGGAACTGCTCTGTCGGGAAGTTCTTCCTAATGTTTATCAGGCCCGTACGGATTCCAAAACTTCGTCCAGCCCCCACTTCACAGAACACAACCAAGTGCTCACGACCTCCTCTCTTATCAGTGATCCTTACAGGACTCCGTCTGCACAACCGACTGAGGCTGCTAATGTGGTATCAGCTCTTTGTCCTTTTAACCATAACACAAACTTTCCACCTAAACTTTCAACAGACATGTGGGTAACAGGGCAGCATAAAAACCGATTGCTCTTATCTATTTCCATTTTTAATAAAACTGTTATAGCTCTACGGGGTACGCGTGAAGGAAAAAAGGTCGCTGGGCCATGACAGCTCCCGAGAACCGTTGTGGAGTCCCTGCAGAGACCCTGCGGTAGTGAAAAATCAGAAATGACAGAGAGGGAAGGGCGCAGAAAACTCTCCTCCATCACGAACACACGTGGCTCTGTATTCACAGCAGCACTGAAAACAACGTGGAGAATCCTCGCTATGGGGAAGCCACTCAGACACTGGCATGTGACGCTGTCTGTTCCCCATCCTGCCACTAAAACCCAAAAATCCCATTTCAGTCCTCTCAGGGGAAATGCCTTAAATAAATGATCAGATACGACACATATTAAAATATCCAATAAATGTCATTAGCCATTTAGAGTATATTACAGGAACTGAAATCTATTTGTATTATATTATTGAGTAATTTAAAAGAATGTGGGCACATCAAAAGTGCAATGAATCAGTTATCTGTTTTATTGTCAAAAATCTTAGCAGCCGCTTCCCAATGGAAGTCTGCCAAACGTCCATCACAAAGTGGCACCACAAAATTTCATGTAAAATACTGCCACCTCTATAGCACTACACCCAAGGCAGCTTACAATATGGAAAATAAAACAATAACACACTAAAATATCAAAAAACAACCCACAGCAAAATCATCAAACAGCAGCAACTGAGCACAAACAGCAGAATAAACCATATATAGTCTAAAAACAGTGTTACAGGAGCCTTTAAGAAAGAGCAAAGAGCAATGCAGGGGGTCTAATCCTAACCTTGGAAAAGCCTTAGGAGAAGAGAGAGATGAATATGCATACTATTGTTGCACCAGCTTTGTCCCTTTGCATTCCTGAATGCACTGAAAAAAATAATATGCCTTTGAAAGACAAATAGCCACCAAATGAGACTTCCAAAGAGGACACTCCACAGCTCTGGAGTGAAGGAAGGAAAGGCGGGGTGGAAATGGAATGGGCAGAGATGACCGTCCATTCAGAACCTCAAAAAGAGCCCATATTGAACAGACACGTATTTTGTCTGCAGTATATACGTTCTTGCCTCTTCGGTGCTTTCAGGCATCAGGTGAGAACTATCTTATTTTCATTCATTCTTCAAATGATTCTGCCATGCTTTGAAGCAGCCACAGCCAAGCATCACTGCAACAGACACAACGCAATCCCTTGGTTTTGGAGAGGGACACGGTGACGGATCTATTGAACCCAAATTTCCAAAGGAACAGAATGAACAAGAATTAAAGAGGCTTTAGTGATTTCAACATGAAGAGCATTCCCGCGACCTGCCTTGGCTTTCTGCTTCTCCTTCTGAAACCTAGATGATAAAACAGCACCTTGAGGACTTGATGAAGACACCACCAAGTGAAGAGGCAGCGCCCAGGAAGCACAGCTTGGCTGGGAACAGTAAGACAGGGTGCCTGCCTGCGGGCTGCTAGGTACTCCCTACACACCTTTCCGAGGCCAGGCTGTGACATCGTGCAGCCAAAAGGCAGAGCCAAGCAGTCCGCCTGGGCAAGGGGGGCTCAGCAAAGAGGAAGGCAAGGCCGGCATGGCTGTCTTGCCACTGGATCCAACCCACAACGTGCAGAATGACAGCCAAGCGAGAGCTTCCTGGCCTCCTCCTCAGGCAGGTCATTCCTCAAGGTATGGGGCACAACAGAGACCGCACGTCTATGGCCAGGGGGTCCAATTCTATGGGCCCCAGAAGGAGGTGTCCCCATCCTCCACTGTTTCCAATGGAAGAAAAAAAAACATGCTTGTAAGCTGGAAGCTAAAATCCCTGAGCAACCAGCTAAAATTTGTGTCAGCACCCCCTAGTGCAGCTTAGAGGGAACACTGTCTGGGACCTTTTGCATGCTCAGAGATCATTCTTAACCTTCATGACAATGCAGCCTTATGGATGCATCAGTCAAAACATCGCCACTTGGGTTGTATCAACAGAAGTATAGCATCCAGGTCACGCGAAGTGATGGTACCACTTTACTCTGCTCTGGTTAGATCTCACACAGAATACTGTGTTCCGTTTTGGGCCCCACAATTTAAAGACACAGACAAGCTGGAACGTGTCCAGAGGGGGGCAAGGAAAGGTTGAAGGATCCGGGTATGTTTAACCTGGAGAGGAGACAACTGAGAGGGGATAGGATAACCATCTTCAAGTACTTGAAGGGCTGTCATGTAGAGGATGGTGTAGAGCTGTTTTCTGTTGCCCCCGAAGGTCGGACCAGAACCAACGGGTTGAAATTAAATCAGAAGTGTTTTCGGCTAAACATTAGGAAGAGCTTCCTGACAGTTAGAGTTGTTCCTCAGTGGAGGAGGCTTCCTCGGGAAGTGGTGGGCTCTCCTTCTTGGGAGGTTTGCAAACAGAGGCTAGATGGCCATCTGACAGCCAGATGTAACCCGCCCTGAGCCTGCCATGCAGGGAGGGCGGGATATAAGTTGATTAAAATAAAATAAATAAAATAAATGCTGATTCTGTGAACTCAGGCAGATCATGAGAGGGAGGGCAGGAAGGGTCGCCTCAGTGCTTAGTTCTTGTGGCCCTTTCTTATATGCCCAGGGAAATGCTAATCGCCACTTTGGGGTCAGGAAGCAATATTTCTCCAAGCCGGTTTGGCCAGGGATCCTGGAGGTTTTTTGTCATCTGGGCGTGGAATAGCAGTCACTGCGGGTGTGGAGGGGGAGGTATTTTTTAATTTCCCGCATTGTGCAGGGGGTTGGACTAGATGACCCTGGAGATCCCTTCCAACTCTATGGTTCTATGCCTCAAAGAGCTGGCAGTGGGTGGCCTGTACAAGTGGGGGAGGCAGGAGTTGCCAGACCCACCAACGGGCAGATAAGGGTACCAGCCCACACAGGAGCTGGGACGCTCCTTGCTCAGAGTCCCAGCCTTACTTGGAACCCTTTTTAGTTGGACTAGGCCAAGGGAAGCCATAGAGCCACCCGCCCCGAAGAACGGGAGGGGGGCTTCAGTTGGCAGCTCTGTGGTTAGAGCAGTGCTCTCGGCTGCAGAAGGCCTGCGTTCCAGCCCTCTGCCTTGCCCCTCGCTATACCTGCCACCACCATCGGCACCACCCAGACTATGGGCTTTGCTTTACAAAGGCCACATCAGCATCTCCCAAGGTGGGATTTGAACCCACACCAGTAGACGTCCTCTTCGGCAGCCCAACGTGCTGCTGTGTCCTGTGGTTTGCCACTACTGTGGCTTCCCTTCTTTCTTGCCCATGTGGCTTCTTTTCCTCTGTCTTGTATGACACCAGTACAAAAATGGCGTATGCCGTGCAACTTGCCTGTGTGGGATCACTAGCACCTCAGTAGGGCTCCTGGGAAACCTCTGGGGCCTCCCTGAGCACCTCCCGCCCCCCCCCCCAACAGGCCTTTGGTGAAAGAGGCGGCACTGCCAACGGCAAGAGGAGTGCCTGCCCCCCCACCATGGTGGGAGTGGAGGCCCCCTCGTGGTGCTCCTTCTCTCGCTCCTGTACCCCCGACTGCCTCACTTGCATGGGGTCTGTGGAAAGTGACGGTTGTGTTGGAAGTGCCTGGTCTGGGTACAGACTTCCTGGCTCCAGACTCCTTCTCCTAATGTCCCGGCCCCACTGGTGGACCTCCTGGTGGCACCTGGTATTTCTGGCCACTGTGTGACACAGGGTGTTGGGACTGGATGGGCCTTTGGCCTGATCCAGCATTGGCGTCTCTTATGTTCTTATTCCCTCACAGGCTCCTCTCAATAACCCCAATGTCCTCCTGGACCAGAACTACTAAGCAGCACATTTTGCTCCAGCCCTCTAGGAAGGGGCCCAGGATCAACCTGCTCCACTCAGCACAAGCCTTCTCTGCATAATGCACTTGGGATGCCTAAAAGTCACCGGGCAGGACTGGTAGCAGCAGCTGTTTCTTAGGAAGGCCCAAGCACATATACAAGAACCCCACACCGGGGGGGGGGGGGGGGCCTGCTCGGCTTTACCTGCCAGTGCTTCATTCCTCAGGGCTTCCTCTGTCAAGATACTGCCCACAAGAAGAGCCCAGAAGGACACAGGCCTGCTCAGCAGATCGCACCAGACCCGATGGTGTCCTTGTGTCTGCCATGGGGCCTAACATGGGCAACTTAAAAAAGCAGTGAGGGCCCAGTCCTGACCAGGACCTCAGTGCTGTGAGACACACTTGCTTCCAGTGCTGAAACAGACATGGGCGGGTGGTTTTCGGCACTTGCAAGGGTGTGAGGGGAGGGGAAACAACGGTGGCCCACTCTGCCCTTCTGCGGCACTCTTCCCCTGCCCGCATCAGGCTCTCGGAGGGTGCCAGCAGCCCCAGGTATCTAGTTTGACACGGACACACAGCAGAATGCGGTCACATCAGATGTCCCAGTGTACACGATGAGACTAAGCTTCTTCAACCCATACCAGTGGGAGGGGGGGAGCACCTGCAGTGTAACATCTGTCGCAATCATCAGGAAACTGCTATGCAAAAGACACGAACACATGAAGCTGCCTCATACTGAAGCAGAACACCAGCCCACCAGAGTCAGTAGTGTCTACTCAGACTGGCAATAGCTCCCCAGGGTCTCAGGCACAGAAAGGTCTTTCATATCACCTACTGCCAGATCCTCTAACTGGAGATGCTGAGGACTGGACCTGGGACCCTTGGCATGCTGAGGAGGTGGTTCTACCACTGAGCCACAGCTCTCCTCTAAAGTCATAATCTGGCTTGTGACACTACACAGGTATCTGCCACTGTTAAAATATTGTGATAAGACTAAAATAATTGCCTTTGCAAGTAACTGGATCATGCTTCATCCTGAATAGTTATGCATAATGCCAAGTATTACAGGAATATATATATATAATGTGATACAAATTCTTGCCTTCTTGTATTTTAACAAAGGCCAACTGTTCTCCACAGCCAACCGATCTTACGCTTTGGAAATGGAGCTGCATTTGCTTTCTCTTCCAATTAGGGAATATTTGCAATAAATGAAGAAGAAGAAGAGATTGGATTTATACCCCGCCCTTCACTTGGAGTCTCAGAGCGGCTTACAAACTCCTCTCTCTTCACCTCCCCACAACAGACACCCTGTGAGGTAGGCGGGGCTGAGAGAACTCTGACTGCTCTTTTTCAAGGACAGCTGTGCCAGAGCTTGTGACTGACCCAAGGTCACATCAGCAGGTGCAAGTGGAGAAGTGGGGAATCAAACCCGGTTCTCCCAGATTAGAGTCCGCGCACTTAACCACTACACCAAACTGGCTCTGCTACAACAAATGCTGCCTTGCCTTCCCATTAGTCTGAGATAACGGGATGCATCCAAACAGTTTCCCCAAAAGTGCAAAAAGGATGAAGGAGACCCCTTTGAATGTAAAGAAAAAACTATGCTGGGAGATCATGGGACCTGCATGGACGGAAGTTATGTATGATAGAACCTATAATAAGGAGGGAAATAGGGTGAGATTGAACAAAAAAGTTGGCTGGATCCAGCCCGACAGATCGCAAGATTTCAAATGAGAACCAGCACTTTTCAGGAGCCTTTAAGTGTAAGGATGTGTTGCTGGAGACCGAGACCAAGGTAGCTGGGTACTCCCCGCTGCTATGGATGGATGGATGGATGGATGGATGAAGAAAGCAGACGTGAAGAAAATTGATGCATTTGAAACATGGTGTTGGAGGAGTTCTTTACGGATACCCTGGACCACCAAGAACACAAGTAGGTTCTAGATCAAACCAAACCTGAATTCTCCCTTGACGCTAAAACGATTAAACTCAGCCTATTGTACCTTGGTCACCTCATGAGAAGACAAGAATCACTGCAAAAGGCAATGATGCCAGGAAAAGTTGAAGGCAGCAGAAAAAGAGGAAGACCCAACAGGAGAGGGATTGATTCTATAAAAGAAGCCATGGCCTTCAGCGTGCTAGACCCAAGAAAGGTTGTTAATGATAGGATGTTTTTGTCAGAAGCAACCTGACAGCACATAACACACACACGCGCGCACATGCACAAAGAGCCTTGCGCCCTGGCAACTCACTGTGTTAAAATGCTATATTCCAGGGGACCAAAGCATCTTACACAGTTCTCCTCCATTTTATCTTCACAACGACCCTGTGAGGTAGGCTGAGCTAAGACAGTGTGACTGGCCGAAGGTCAACTCAGGAAGCTTCCACAGCAGAGTGGGAATTCAAATCTGGGTCCCCCATATCCTAGTCTGACAATCTGATCTCTACACCATGTTGACTCTCTCCAATGTAAGAACACAAGAAGAGCACCGCGGGATCAGATTAGCTGTCCATCAAGTCCAGCAACTTATTTCAACAGCTACCAACCAGACACCTTGAAGGGCCCGTGAATTGGGCACACAGTGCCAAGGCCATTTCCTGGTCACTGGCATTCAGAGGTTTGCTATCTCTGAATACAGAGTTTCCATTAAGAACCACCCTGCTGAATCAAACCAGTGAGGGTCCATCTAGTCCAGCATCCTGTTTCACACAACAACCAATCAGCTGCCCTGGATGGAGGACCAACGAACAGGGTGCAGAACCCAAGGCCTTTCCTGATGCTGCCTCCAGGCTCTGGGTCTCAAAAGTATACTGCCTCTGAATGTGGTCCTCTGCACTAACTATGGCTAATACTCGCTGATGGACCTCTGCTCCATGACTCTGTCTAACCCCCTTAAGTCACAGGCTCTCTAGCACAGGGGTGTCAAACATAAGGCCCCGGGGGCCGAAACTGGCCCGTCCAGGGCTCTTATGCGGGCCGTGGGCAACTAGTGCAAGGGAGGGAACAGGAGAGTGCTTGGGGAGAGTGGGCGGGGCCACTGATTGTGGCTTCAGCATGGCAGAACAATCTCATCTGCCCAGTGCTGCACCGCTGGCTCTCCAGTCCGCCCACATGGGTTTTCCTTTGCACCTCCCTCCCAGCCCCTGGGGACTTGCAGTGAGAATACAACAACTCAGAGCTTACCAGCTGCTGTCCTTTATACAGTTTATATATCTCTGGTACCTGGCATTACGTTTTATGGCACACATGGCCTGGCCCGACAAAGAGACATTTATGTCAGATCCAGCCCTGGTAACAAATGAGTTCGACACCCCTGCTCTAGCATTTCTTTTTGCCAGCCTTGAATCTTTCGCCCATCAACTTCATTGAATGCTGTCCAGTGCAGACATTTTTCCAAAGCTATGTTCTTCTATATATAAATCTAGTCTGTTTATGCTACAGAACAATTACTCTAGATGGGCTACAGGTGCGATATGAAGGATGGACAAAACCCCAGTGCTTGGACATCATCCAGGCTTGTGTGGGGTGCACTTGCCTTCTTTTCCAAATGTTATTTACATTTTTTGCTAGCATGATTTAAATAATTAAGTTATTTATTTCAACAACTCGGAAAATTTTCTGATTCACATTTTTCTGAAAAACCTACATAACACCAAGTGCTAGCATTCTGGGAGAGGGAGAAAAGGTTATCTTTGTCTGCTTTCTGCATACCATGAATAATTTTATAAACTTCTATCACTTCCCCCTTCAGTTACTTTTTTCTAAACTAAAAACTCCTAAACTCTTCGCTTTTCATCGTAGGAAAGGTGCTCCAAACCCTGAACCATCCTGGATGCTCTCCAGTTCGGTAACATCCTTTTTGAGATACTGTGACCAGAACTGAAAACTACCATTACATGAGAGACTCAGCTTCTTCAAGTCATACCAGTAGAATAAAAAAATACCTGTAGTGTAAAATCTTTTGCAATCATTAGGAAACATATATGCAAAACACATGAACACATGCAGCTGCCTTATGATGACTCTGACCACCTGCCCATCAAGGATAGCCTCATCTACTCAGACTGGTAGCAGCTCTCCAGCCCCTCAGGTAGAGGTCTTTCCTGCCTGGTCCTTTTTAACTGGAAATGCTGGGGACTGAACTGGGATCTCCTGCATGCAAAGCAGACTCTCTTCCAGCAAGTCATAGACACTTTATTTTTTTTTATTGGCCACTTTATTTTCTATAAATTTGAGAAATAAATAAATTTGTTTTCTAAGAATGCCCAATACAGAGTATATTGTTCACTACTGCCACGCACTGAGTCAACATTTTCTTCATATTACCTACAAGAACCTTGAGATCTCTTTCACTCAGTCTTAACCAGTTGAGACTCCATCTGCACATATTTAAAGTTACCCACTCTCCCAGTTTACACTTTGGTTTTCATCACTCTTAATAGTTTGGTTATGGTATCAACCGCAAACCTGGCCACTACATTACTCACTCCCAATCCCAAATCATTTAGGAACAAATTTAACACCACTGGTAAACTTAGCTACAGAACTATTATTCCAAGGTAGTTAGTAATTGACATATTACAGCTACAGCTACAAGCTTCCAAAGCAGTTCACAAAAATAAAATATTTAAAAAATGAACAACTAATAAACATATTCCCAAACCAGCAACATAATAGGTATCCAGTTCAATTAGCCAACTCACAGTTCCAAAGGACTATCAAAACAGGTGTGAGAACAGGGACTGTACTTACACAAAAGGAAGATGATGCTGAATGTAAAATGAGCCCTGAAAAAGGGTTACACACGCACACACTAGTATTACCATACATACTTGTAACCTATAGGGAAATTTAAGACACGTCGCTATTCTTCCTAGTGGCACTCCAGGGGGGAAAACTAGTCTTTCTTTCTTTCAGGTAAACAGAGCATGTTTTTCACTTGCCTCCTAAAGAAGGCAAACATTGAAACCAAGGAGAACTCTGGGAGAGACGTTCCCCCAAGGGGAAGTTGCTGACAAGGCCCTGCTCTGCGCCCACAAGCGGCGGCGGCACCTTAAAGCAGCGGGGCCTCCTCACTCACCCACCTCAACACGTGGGAGGATTCAGATGCTCCTCAACAATACTCCGGATGGAAACTGTTTGGCTCCCTTGGTCAAAACCAGCCACTTGAACTGGGAAACACACCCACAACCAGTGTTCTGAGAGGTGAAACATGCTCCCTCCTGCTCGTTCTCATCAGTAGCCGAACAGCAACCTTCAAAATTAGTCGACATTCCCGTATAGTCTTCAAGGGCAGCTCCACATGTAGAAGTCACACTGGGACTTGAGCAGGGGCCCGAGACTCTCTGTTCTAGCAGACATCTCAGCTGCTGTGGTAGCTACATGCACGGGGGGGGGGGGAGGCCCCCTGAGCCCCCATGGGCCATGGAGGAGTCCAGGAGACCTCCAACCAGATCTTCCCAGGAGAGTGCGCAGATATCCTCCTGCACAGATCTTGGTTTCCCCACCTGGGTTCTGTGCCCCCCCCCCTTTTCTCTCTTTGGACTCCGCTCCAGTTCATTCACCCTCGTCTGGCCAGGGACTGATCCCGGGCACCTATTCTGGGGCTCTAAGGGCTTCTCCGCCGGAGTCCACGAAACCAAGAGACAGCTGGGTCCCAGCAGCAGGGGGCTGGGCGCACACCCTTCATCCCGCATATACAAATATAAAAATTCCCCCCCCCGGTTTCATGCCAGTGATCTAACCGGGCGGGAGACAGACTCCCTGGCAGAAACTGCAGGGGGAGGCTCCCTGGGAGCTTTCTGCCAGTAAGAATGAGAACCATCACAACAATGGCACTCCGCCCGCCCAGCCACAACCCAGAAATGTGGCCCAGAAGGATTTAGTGGCTTTGGAGGCTGCTGGGGAGGTCTCACCGGTTTCTTCTGGACAGGATCGCCAGTGGCCAGGGCCCAGAAAGCCGCCTGCGAGGAAGAGGGAAGGGGGTGCGGCGGAGAGTGGCCTCCGCGCCAGAGCGCCAGGAGGAGCTGCCCCGTGCGTGCGGCGCCTCACTCACTCGGCGGCGGGCGAGGGGGGACCAGCCTGCAGCGTGTGCGGCCCGGGAGGGCGAGGCTGGAGAGAGGGCCGGTCCCCGTGGCCGCCCCGCCACCTGCAGCGCCTTCCCCTCCTCCTCCCTCCGCCGGGCAGGCCCTTCCTCCGCTCAGGCGCGCGGCCCCCGCAAGGTCAAGGGAGGGGAGACCCTCCAGGGGTCTCTCCGGAGCGCCACCGCCAGCCACCGGCCACCCCGCGCGGCGGCCTCTCGGGAGGGCTCCCAGCCTTCCCGGGCGGGCGGAGGAGGCCGATGGCCGCCCAGGCCCCCCCGCCCCCGGGCCGGAGCGGGAGGAGAGGAGAGGAGAGGAGGGAGGACGCGGCGGCTCCGGCGCCTGCTGCCCGCCGGGCCACGCGAAGAGGCCTGCGGCGGCCCAGGGCACCGGGCGGCGGCGG
>NW_015160245.1:493937-519494 GCF_001447785.1 Gekko japonicus
CACCCGCACGCGGCAGCCCCCGAGCCCGCGGCGGCCCCAGGCGCCAGTGCCCGGCCGGGCCGGGAAGCGCCACCGACCGCTGTGCGCCATCTTTCCTGTGAGGCGACGAGCCAGAAAGCGGGGCCGGGCCGGGCCCGGGAAGCTGCCTGCCGCGCGCGACGCCCCTCGGGCGCTGCACGCGCGCGACGCCAATGCAGGTTGCGGGGCCCCGGCACGGCCCCGCCCCGCGCCACGCATGGACCACGCGCCGCCGCCGCGCGCCCGGCACAAAAGAGGCGCCTATCCAGGGTCCCGGGCCCGGCGCACGGCTACTGCGCACGCTCGCGCGCCCCGACCCGCTCAAGGCGAGGGAGCAGCAGGAGCGAGCATCCTCAGAACTGAGGTCCGGCCGTGGTGTGCTGTGGTGGTTAAGAGTGGATGACTCCAATCTGGGGGAGCCGGGTTCCATTCCTCACTCCGCCTCCACATGCAGCCAGCTGGCGTGGCCT
The DNA here is from genome assembly GCF_001447785.1 of Gekko japonicus. NCBI lineage: Eukaryota > Metazoa > Chordata > Lepidosauria > Squamata > Gekkonidae > Gekko > Gekko japonicus. The sequence continues at coordinate 494,426 of NW_015160245.1, forward strand.
TGGGTCACTCACAAGCTCTCTCAGAGCACTCTCAGCCCCACCTACCTCGCAGGGTGTCCATTGTGGAGAGAGGAAGGGAAGGAGATTGTCAGCCGCTCAGAGACGCCGAGGGAACGGCGGGGTATCCATCCAACCTCTTCTTCTTCTTCTTCTTCTGACCCTACCCCATGGGGTGGTGCCCCCTTCGTGCCTCTGCAGGGCTGGGGAGGGACGCTTGTGGGTTTGGGGCCGCTGGTAGAAGTCCTTCCTAGCTAGTAGGCTCATTGCATGGCCGGGGGTGGTGGTGGCGGCGGCTGGTAGCATTCCCCTCTACAGCAGCTGCTCCCAGATGCAAGCCCGCAGGGAGCACTTTTTCCAGACCAGGGAAACATCACACCTGCCACCCGTCTCTCTCCCCCCCCCCCCCTTAAGACGTTTGGAGGGCCCTGTCAAGGAAGCTGGGATGGGGAGCCTTCTAGATTGCCGAAGGCTGCTGGAAGGCACTCAAGACTGCCCTACTGGTGGACGTGGACATACAGAGCAGGTTGTGCCCCCTTGATTTACTCTCCCACGTTGAGCCAGTGGCCTCTTCCATCACCCAGGCAGTCAGGTTCCTGTGGAGTCAGTCCACATCTGGAGGCACGGAAACCATTCCTGGAGTGGAGCCAGAGTTCCAGAAGACAAACGATTGGGGGGGGTGTTTTAATGGGAGTTGCCGCAAGAGGATCAGAAGTGTAAAGGCCCTGGCAGGTTTCCCCGAGTCTCTGCTGCACCTAAGGGGAAGAGGGCATTTGGCCTGAGGTCCTCTTGGCTGAAAGAAGAGCTGAAGATCTGGACTTCTCACCCGCTCTGCTCTTACTTAAGACCAGGTCAGAGTCAGTGGGGCATTGATGCAGACACTGGCTCTGTCGCAAACCCACTAAGCTTCCAGTTGCCAGAATCTGCCCCCAATAAAGTCACCTCCCTTCCCAGCAGGGGTGTGCGCTGTCTATAGACTCTGGGGAGAGCAGGCCCCCTGTTTGTTCTGCACTTCCGCTCCTCCCGGAGTCTGATTTTATGATGCGGGCATCCAGAGCACGGCTGCCTCACAAACTAGGTGCCGTCTGCAGGGGTGGGGGTGGTATTTCATGTGTGTTTGGCGGCCCTGGCTGCACTCTCTGTGGGAGGCGTGGGGACCAGGCTGCTGTTCTGCGAGGGTCTTCTGTGAAGTTAGGCAGAGCAAACTTATGGCTGCAGATGACATCAGGACGCGACAGGGATCAGGGAATGATGGCAGTGTGGAGCAGAGTGGTTTAGCCGGTCCACGAGCAGGGCCAGGTTCTGGAGCTCTTTGCATGCCCGTTCTGTCTTCAGGCACGGTTGTGGGGGGGGGGGGACTGTGATCCCTCCACTTCGCCCTTGATGCTATCCAGGGCCCAATCGGCTAGGAGGAGGACATGAAGAAAGGTTAGAGCGCTTGGGGCTCTTTAGCTTGGAGAAACGATGGCTGAGGGGTGACATGATCGAGGTTTATAAGATTATGCATGGGATAGAGCAGGTCGAGAAAGAGGTACTTTTCTCCCTTTCTCACCATACAAGAACTCCTGGTGGGCACTCCATGAAATTGCTGAGCAGTCCGGTTAGAACAGATAGAAGGAAGTCCTTCTTCACCCAAAGAGTGATTAACACATGGAATTCACTGCCACAGGAGGTGGTGGCGGCTACAAGCACGGACGGCTTCAAAAGGGAATTAGATAAGCATATGGAGCAGAGGTCCATCAGTGGCTATTAGCCACAAGGTATAGATAGGAACTCTCGGTCTGGGGCAAGGGGTGCTCTGTCTTCTTGGTGCTTGGGGGGGGGCAACAGTGGGAGGTCTTCTAGGGTCCTGGCCCCACTGCTGGACCTCCTGGTATTTCTGGCCACTGTGTGAGAGTGTTGGACTGGATGGGCCATTGGCCTGATCCAACAAGGGCTTCTCTCATGTTCTTATATCTCTTCACTGTGTGGTATTTTGGGGGTGGATCAGAGGTCTGGCCGACGGTGTGTCCATCTTGGGTGGTTCCAGCTGAGTTTCCAGTCCTGCATCAATCAGCCTTGCACTGGATGATGGGGTAGCTGGGCAGCTATAACTTCCTGAGTCTCCTACCAATTCCCAGTGCAAACTATTGCTGGTGATTACGATATGTTCCCTGTGTTGGCCTCCGTGGACTGGGTATCCTGCCAGTATAACATCTAGCCAGTTTGCCAGCAAGGGCACGATATGGGCTGACACAGGTGATCTTCAGCCTGGCATTGGACACTCCAAGGCAAATGGTTCTGGGGGATTTCAGCATCCACACACAGGACTGTTGGGCCACAAAAGATCTTATGCCCTAGGCTCTTTAGTACAGATGTCTGGTGTGGAATGGGTTAGAAATGCAGCCTGTCCTGCCAGTGAACCATTGTTTTTAATGGCTTTGGTTCACGGTTTTAGTGGTAAGCTACATGGAGTGGGTTCCTGGCAATGCTCCCTCGAAGCTGTGGAGTCTTGTGAGCAAAAATCCTACTTTGTGAGCTACCGGCATTAAAGTTGCAAGCGTTTTGGCTACTGCATAAATGGGTTTGCTCTGGAGCCATCCCTCCTGAGCCAAGACAAAAATGTGTGAGCCGGAGGCTAAAAACTGTGAGCTAGCTCACACTAACTCAGCTTAGAGGGAACACTGGTTCCTGGAGAGGTGACATTAATTTTCTAATTCAGTACGTTTTAAAAATGTTTTATTTCTGAAGGCACACGTTGTTTGGTTGGCTGGCACATTCAGGGTTTGTCTTTGAGGCAATAGTATTTGTAAGCGACCACAGAGCGTTGCATTCTCCCTGTACTGTCTCAATGCAAGGGAAGATGTAACAGACAGGAGGCGGTTCTGCCACTCGGCTGCCTTCCTGCCTGAGCCTCTACCCCTGCCGCTCCAGCATCCCTTCTCCTTCCCGAGGGCTGCAGGAGAGGAAGGGCAGACAGTTGAAGTGGGGGGGGGGCCCTGGCTCAGCAAGGGAGCAGATGCGTTGAAGTGGAGCTCTGCCCGGTAGTGTGGCAGAGGGGTGGGGACCGTTTCTGGTTATGAGCAGATCTGGACATGTTAAGCTTTAAAGGGAATTCACCACAAAACCCGTGCATTAACAAGTCTCCTTTGTTGTTTTATTAAACCTCCTGCTCCGGCTATTTCTGCACTCTTGAAGCTCAATACAGAACTTACCTCAGAGTAGCAACCCAAAGCCTTTACACTCGCTGCCCTAAGAACATCTGGTAACAGAGTGAAGGGCTTGTCTCTCAAAGCCAAGCAGGTTCCCCAAACTCATCGGAGGGGCAGTGTGGGTCCCCTCAGGTTCAAGCAAGGGCCCATCTCACTCACTCACTCACTCACTCACACACAAATCCCCAAGGTGCTGGGAATGGTTGGCCTGCTGGTTTTAGCATTGAGATTCCAGTCCAGTAGCATCTTCGAGACCAATGAACATTTCAGGACACCAGGCTTCCGAGTCATTGGAGCATGCTGGTCACCCACTCTTCTCTGCTGACCAGACTGAGCTCTCGGGCGCCTGTTTCACAGTCACTCCCTGCGGGACCTTCCCTTGCACTGCTTGTTAGTGGCAGACCTGTTTGGTGAGGATGACAACAGCAGAGAACCCAGCAATGGGCCAGGGGGATTTTCCCACAGCTGTTCTGTGAGCTACGTGCGACTTCTAAGGCCACGTCCCCTGTAGACTGTGGAAGAGCTGAGGACTAGGACACAGCTTCCGCTTCCAAGAATGGGCAGAGTCTCACTGTGCGTTCCTGAACAGAAAGTCTTAATGCAAGCGGCAACTAAGAGTGGGTGAAAAAAGGCCCAGGGCACCTGGGGGGAAGAGTGTCACCTCTGTGAACTCTGCTTTAAGACTAGTGGGGCATTGGCTGGAAGCTGCAGGAGGAAGAATATATCGGCTGCTTCTGCAAGCAGGGTCTGAACGGTAACTGCTACTTCATATCACCCCTTACTGCAGAATAGAGGGGGGAACTTCAGGACACTCTCAGCCCAATTCTAGTTTTAGTGTGGCCAGGTTGCCTGGAAATGGCTAAAGTCTGCTGATTCCCAGGGATAAATCACCTGAACAAGTGTTCAGATATTTCTAGCCCAAAAGCAAACAAAGAATTCGGGGCACTGTTTTGGCTCAGAAAAATCCAAACGCCCACCCTTAATTTGGATTCTGCTGGCTCGGCCAAATAGATCACAGCTACACCAGCCGTGAGACTGGACTTTCACAACACAGTACATTTAGGACTGCCCTTGAAGATGACCTAGAGACTTCAACTGGTGCAAAATGCAACAGATGATTTGTCATCATGAGCAAGCAGCCCTTTTGAAACTGCTACATTGGCGGCCTGCTTCCAAGTTAATCAAAGGCACTCGTTATCACCAATAAAGCCATGGTATGATGGACATTCTTGACGGACTGCCTCTCCCCCTATGAATCGTAAGAACCACCACCCTGCTGGATCACACCAGTAGTCTGTCTTGTCCTGCCTCCCGTTTCACACACAGTGGCTGACCAACCCACAGGACTGGAGGCCAGGCCAGGGTCTTCCCCCTGATCTTGCCTCCTAGCACCAGGCTTCAGGGACTTTAAGGCCTCTGATGCGGAGCCTCCCTTGACTCACCATGGCTAGGAGCCCCCCATCAATCAAATCTAACTCCCTTTTACACCTATCCACACTCAAGAGCCATCACTATGTCCACCAATGGTGATTTCCACAATTACTCATTGCATTAAGTGTTTCTGTTTCTCTGTCCCGTCCCTATTGCCTATCAACTTAAGTGGATGCCCCTAGAGATGTGAAGGCCCAGAAAATAATGCAGAAATTTGCGGGGAGAAAGCTTCTTTCTATTTGTCCCCCAAATTACATTTTCTCCCCATTTTTCCAACGAAACTAGAAAATTGGTAGAGCACTATGAAATGTTTTCTTTTTTATAATGAGTAAAATGCTTGTTAAGGAAGTTTTATACTCAAAAGGTATAGCATGAAAAGGCAAAGGAAAAAACTGGGAAATTTTGGGAAATGTTTTTTTTTTTTAAAGTATACTGTAGACATATAGTTTTGGCAACAACTGATTTGCTATAATGTGTTTTTAATGTTACAATTTAGCTTAATATGCAAACATGCTCACAGTCCAGTCTGTGACTCTACCAGACAGAGTGCCCTGACCAAATAACACTTTTTTTAAACGACAGAATGTTTTAAAAAATGCTTATTTCCCCCTCAGATGGCAAAAATTATATATGTGCTATGGTACCATATATAGGGCAGCACTTTGTAATCTTTCTTACTTGCAGTCTTACTTACAGAAATGGTATTTATACTTTTAAATTCTTTAAATATGCCACATAGCAGAGTTGCATATGCTACATTATAAATCATGCATTTTACATTATTCAATCAGTAAAAGTTCAGGTTTGATACAAAAAAGTATCAATTTTTCCTAAACTTTTTTTGAAAATTAAAGAACAAGGATTTCCCACCCCCTCCCCAGTGACTTCAATATTTCCAGAAATCTTACCTCTCTCTGTGCCCCCCAAGTTCTAGCCTTGTGGGAGAAAATGCTCCAGCCCATGCATCATCATCACGTCCCTCCCCCAAGCCGCAAAGCCCTGAACGCGTCAGCCTTTCCCTCATGGGGGAGGTGCTCCAACCACCCTCTAATCTTCTTGGTTCCCCTCCTCTGCACCTTTCCCCAGCTCCGCAATGTCTTTTCTGAGATCCAGCAACCCAAACCAGACACAGTGTTCCAAACTAGGCTGCACCACAGATCTACAGAGGGGTATTACGATACTGACGGTTTTATTTTCAGTCCCTTTCCTAATAATCCCAAGGCATGGAGTTTGCCTTTGTCACTGGGCTGTCCCCTCCAGTCTCTTCCCCTCACAGTCCTGGGCCGCTCTGCTTCTCTACCCAAGAGCTACACGGAACGGCTAATCAGACAGTGGTGGTCCCCTATCAGGGAATGGCCCCTTATAGTCTCCCAGAAACTCTGCCGGGCTGAATTATTCAAGGGAATTTATGTAACAGGATGATGCTGTTTGGGCAGCCTTCTGGTAACGGGTATTGTATGATGACAGCTAATTATGCTGATCAGGGCTGCTTAGAAAAGCTGTTGAAAGCTGTACCGCCTTCATGGGTAGCTGTGAGCCCTCTAGAGGCCACCACTGGAGAATCCAAGTGAAGCGTTATAAATACGTGAAACAGAGTGTGAGTCCAGTGGGACCTTTAAGGCCAACAAAATTTTAGTTAAGGTATGAGCTTTCCTGTGCAGGCACACTTCCTCAGATAAATATGGACACACTCATTTCCCATCCCAGTTGTGCTGAAGAGCCCCAAAGAAGAAACTGCTGGCAGCAACTATGTTCCCTTTTGTTCCCAAGGTCTGAGAACTGTCACCCAATTTTTCATAATGCAAAAAAAAAAGCAAAAAAAAAAAGCCACCCTCACGGACCAATCAACAGTTTCAGAAATTGGCATCATTTTGTGTGGAGATTAAGTTAGCCATTTCACTGTTACTGCAGAGAGCCAAAACCAGTCTATGGGATGCTCAGAGCTTAAGACTCAAACATTCTAGAAAAGCACTTATCACAGATAGCTTTTGCTATCTTCCTTCTAAGCACATCCTCAACTCATTCTACCTGACTTTCCTTGATTGAGAGTTCCATTACTCTTTTTTTAAAAAACTGTTTTATTTATGTGTGTGCGGGTGTGCACCTGGAAGTCATGGCGACCTCTGGTGACTGACCCCTACTGAGGGCCTGGAGGATATTCAGAGAGGTGGCTGTGTGAAGCCTGCCCCTGCCTCCTGCCTCTGGTATTCCAAGGAGATCTCCCATCCAAGTGCTTGCCAGAGTCGACCCTGCTTAGCTTCCGAGATCTAACGTGATCGGGCTTGCGTGGGCTATCCAGGCCAGGCTGGGAGTTCCTGTTCTTTAAAGAGGCAAGATACAAGAGTGGAGGAGACTGTGCAGGGCCTTCTCCAGGATGGCCTTGTCGGTGAACACATTAGTGCATGAAGACCAGCTGTTAAAACTTTCCTACCTGAACAAGCTTTTGAAAAGTAACTGAGGTTTGAACAATTTCAGAGAGCAGTCTTGCTGCTCTGCAGAGGTGCCACCTTTCGAGAGTCAAAGCCCTCCGACCAAGCTCTCAAAACCTCATGCCCCAAAAATCTTACTGGTCTCTAAGGTGCTACTGGAACCAAATCTAGCTGACACTTGAGCACAATGGTCTTTTCCTAGTGTGGATAGCGATTAGAAGAATTTATGCTTACTTTTTCTTAATAAGTTTTATTAGCAAGCCTTATAAGAAGAAAAACAGGACCGACTGATTCACCAGTTTTTGTTAGGAAACCAGCCAGGAAACCTCAGAATGGGAGAGGGCCTGGAGTTTTATTCTATCAATTTTAATTTGTACTGTCTTAATCGTGACTTAAAAGCTGCTGTGAAGAAATTAAGAGATCTAAATATTTTAATAAACTCGAGGAAATTATTCAACTTTCCCAGTACCCCAGAAAGAAGAAGGTTCTCTTGGCTATGAGCGGATCCTGGACAGACCAACAGCCAGTGCTGTCAGTTGAGTGAGAACGGCTGTCCGGATTTTCCCGACAGATTTGTCCCTCTGGCCCCAAACAAAGTGAGGAAAAAGGAAAAAAAGAACACGGTGCAAAAGGCAGAGAGTTTGTTTAGCTCCTACGGGACCCTCTGTGCATCTGGCTATGAGCTTTGTCAGGGGATCTTCTACGGAGATGTTTCAGCTCCCACCAGACAGAAGATCACCTGGCAGAGCTCACAGCAAAATGCATAGCATAAGAGCTAAATAAACTGTACTTCTTTTTCATCTTTCCTGCCAGCTTGTGTGGCCATAATCTTTTCCCTGCAGAGGGACTCAGTGTACCCATTTAGGGGGGGGGGAGAGAGGAAAGGAAATTCTGGGGCTCTCCTTGGCTTCCCAATCACACATCTCATCTTGCCTTGCCACACACTCCAACAGTACTGTCAGACCAAAACTTACTCATCTTTGCATCATAATTTAATATGATTACAGCATAGACTCGACAGCAAGAGACTTTCAAACATCGTATCCAATCAGGCCGTGTTTGCCTATGATCTCGCCAATGTAAAACCACATCAGCACTTCAGTAGCCACCAAGCCGTTCCTCAGCGCTTCCTGAAAGAGAAAAGGCATTTTACCACTTCTGCTCCTCTCTGAATCCCAGAAGCCATCCCTGGAATCAGACACCTTCTCGCCCGCGACAGTCCCCATTAGGCCGCTGCCACCTCATTGTCAAGGATTCCCCAGGCCCTACAGTGCCTTCCACAGGACTGAGATGGGAGACCAGCCAGGAAGCATCCCGGCCTGCGGATCCTACAATTTTCCGGGATTCCCATGATCGATGGCAGCTGCCCACGCCATACCCGTGTACTGACTGCGGGTATAGTTTGCTTTTCTCAAGGAGGCTCAAGGCAGACTGCCCAATCAGTGCTGGCTGATGGCCGTGCGTGCAAAAAGGGCATCTAAGGAGCAGGGCATAAGCTGGCACCACGACAAACACGAGGGGACGGAAGCGGGAGGCGCCTCGGGGAGGGCGCCACGTGCGAGTGGAAGGCAGGCAGGCAGGCCGGCAGCTCCGATCGTGCCAGCAGAACTCGGGGCGGGGCCGGCAAGGCGGCACCCGCCGGCCCGGCCCCCCCTTGGCTGTGAAATTCCTGGAGATTTTGGAGGCAGAAGCTGGGGAGGAGAGGGGAGGGGGCCTCAGTGGAATATAATGCCATAGAATCCACGTTACAAAGTTGTTATTTTCCAAAGCATCGGTTTTCCCCAGGGGAACTGACCGCTGTACACTGGAGATGAATTCCAGGATAGATCCAGGTAGTCAGCCATGTTGGTCTGAAGCAGTAGAACAAATTTAGAGTCCAGTGGCAATAGAGTTATTCAAAAGAACAGAAACCTCTTATGTAGCTTTAAGAATGACCACTGGACTTTCTGGCTGTTGGGGGTCGCTTGGCAACACAGCCAAGGCCTTGACATTGGCAACACATTCCAGGCCTTGATTTCTGGAAAGCAAAGCTGTTGGAGGGAGAGCAGGAATAGATTGGGAGGCTAAGACCACTCCCCCGATAATCATGTCCCCTGGTGGAAGAGGACTTGCCAATGACAGGCCTAGTGGCAACTACTAGAAACCCACTACCAATACGATTTAGCCTGGCTTGGCAGCAGTGGCTATCGTGCCCTTAGGCCTGGCCCTCTGACAACAGCAGCCACTGTACAACTGGGACTCAGCCTACGCTGGCAACCACCATGCAACGAGTGGTTGGAACAGTGTTTGAGCCACAGCCCCAATAGCTCTGTGTGACTGAGGGCTGATTATTAAAGGGAGCTGCACTACCCTGTTTGTGAATGTCACTGGGAGTGAGAGAGAGAACCGGAGGTGCAAAGTGCATGTGACTCTCTGTACATTTGAAAAGAGACCAGAAGGGTGGCAAGTGAGGCTAAAACAAGTTATTGTTCAAAGGTTTATTGAAGAATGTATCATTCTTTAAAGCTTACAGTTTTTTTGTTTGTTTTTGTAATTTTTGTATTTTGTTTTTGTAATTAGTGTATTGGTTTGAATGTTTAACTTTTCTTATGACATTTATGTACATTTTTATTGTTATATGTAATTGGTAGTTATGACTTCTCAAAACTTTTTAATTCTACCAAAAAAATGTTAATGAAAAAAAACGTGTGAGCAAAGGCTACAAAACGGCGACCGAGCTCACACTAACTCCGCTTAGAGGGAACACGGAGCCCCGCCCCACCCCGAAAGTACCCCCTCCCCGGAAACCCCCAGCGGGCCCAGCTCCCTCTCCCATGCACACACACACACCCCACCTCGCATATGGCTGTCCAAAGCCTGCTCCGCAGGTGACTCGCTTCCGGCCTTGGCCGCCAGGCACAACCAGGACACCCCCTCCACTTTCCCCAGCCTTCGAGTTGCACCCTTCTCCTCCTAGGGCCATTTCAGTTCAGCTCCACCGGGGCCATTTCAGTTCGGCCTCCGCACACTTTCTGCAAAGTCAAAGGAGAAACCAAGACAGCCACACACCCTTCTTCAGTAGATATCAGGGATGCTCACGCCCACCACCTTGGGGCAGGAGAGGTCTGCCTTGCTCTTTGGGTGCACCTGTTGCCGGGACCTTCACATTTGTGCTGGAGCATCAGGGTGGGCCACAGTCAGGGCTGGAAAGGGCGGGCATGTTCCCACTTCAGCCTCCAAAAGGGGCTGTACAGTACTAGCACAGCAAATCCAACCCTGATTGTCTGCCTTCCTTCTGGAGACTGGTATCCTAAATAGGGGAACTGAGGCCCCAGAGCTAAGGGGGCTCACATAACCACAGGGTGACACACACTCTCCTCCTGAGTTCACATTGCAGGGTGGTGGTGGTGGTGGTGTGGAGTCCTGATAAAGGCACTCCCAAAAATAGCACAATGGTTGTCAAATATGTTTTGAAGAGATTAATGCTCCATGTTCTCAAATTCTAGCCACTGGCTGACTCACAAAGCTCACAACAGTGTATCAGACCATTGGCCCATCAATTCAACGTCTACACAGGCCGAGATCTTTTGCAACCTGACCCTTTCAACTGGAAATGCTGAGGACTGAACCTGGGACCTTCAGTGTGCCAAGCAGATGCTCTTCCACGGAGCCCCATCCAGCCTCTCCTCACTCCTTCCCCTCAGGTGGCCGGCCGCCTTAGTGTTCTTATAACAGCAAGCGCTGCAAAGCTCACCCTAAAGGGAAGCTACTTGGGCAAGGTACTCAGACCCAACCAGCTTCTCCCTCCTTGGTTCAACTGGCATTTTTTGCCCCATCCTTCTTTCCAGGAGCTCAGGGGGTATTCCTGATTCTCCCCTCCGCCAGCCTGTGAGGTAGGTTAGGCAGAGCAACGACCTGAGGTCACCTTGCTTTATGGCACAGGGCATCTTTGAACCCAGGCCTTCCAGTGCCCAGTCAGATACTCTGACCTCTACAGCATACTGGCCACCACTCCTGCATACAGGGGGGTTATGGAACAACCTCCCAAGGAAAGTGCACCTCCCCCCCCCCTTTCCAATGCCCCCTCTGAGCTGTGGAGCCTTGTGAGCAAAAATTCTACTTTGTGAGCTACTGGCATTAAAGCTGTGAGTGAGCGATTTGGCTGCTGCATAAATTTGTCTGCTTTGGAGCCATCCTTCCTGAGCTCAGACAAAGGTGTGAGCCGGAGGCTAAAAAACTGTGAGCTAGTTCACACTAACTCAGCTTAGAGGGAACACTGCCCCTTTCTGTCTTTCCAAGGCCGCTGAAGACAGTTCTATTGAGAACCGCATTTGATTAAAGCAGTCCTAAGCCATGATTTAAATTATAGGCTGCCTTGAGCTCCTTAACGAAGAAAGGCAGCTAATAAATGTTCTAAATAAATCAGATCAAACATAAGCCAAGACAGAAGAGTTCCCCCCTTCAAAGAGGCAGCGACACACTCGTAGGAGCAGCTGTCTTCCACAGGCCTTGGGCGCTTGGGACCTGCCAACTTCTAACTGGAAATTCTGAGATGGAAGCTCAGTCCTCTCCCAACGGGGAAGAGCCAGCTCCCCTAAAATCAAAAACCTCCACCCAGTCATCATGAACCTCTGCCACTTTTATTGTCCGAAGATAAATGTCATACTATATACACACTGAATACATATTGACATAAACCAGGCACAGTACAAATGCAGGCAGGATTTATAGGGCACCGGTATGAACACGTACGCAGTGCTTCCTCCCCAGCAGGCCTTCCTCTTACGATGAACTGAAACAGCCGGCCTGGCCTGGCCTGGCCAACGCATTGTGTACAGCACATCCCATGGAAGCTGCCCTGAACGCCGTCTTCCCGGCCTGCTGCCTTAACCCCCACGGCGGTGGACACTGCACTACTGGGGGGGCGCGGGGCGCAAGGGCCTTGGGTCAGGTCAGCATATCCTTCATGGGCTCAGTGAGGACAGGCCTGCATAACAAAGGCCTCTCCAAAATGGGGGGGGGGTAGAAGAGAGCTTTTTTGCCTTCACAGTGACACCAGAACGTAAAGAGAAGTTCCTGGCAGGAGAGCTGCAGCTGCAACAGAAAGGGGTGGTGTTGGCAACAGCAGCTGCCACTGAGACATGACAGTGGGCCAATCAGCCAGGAAGCAACTGGAGATTTCTACCAAAGGATATGGGGGCAGAGCCCACCCTGAGAACTCCATGGCCAAAAGGAGTCCAACAACTGTGGGCTTGAATGTCCAATCACCTGCCGGTGAGACTCTGGAGAAGGTCACAGCAGCTTTGGCTCAGCCAGGTCACAGAATGTCCCCCATCTCCTTTGCTGACTTCCTCTCTGCAAGCCACCGCTGGATCCGTTCCTTCAGTTCTGTGTTTGGTCGGACCTGGTCCATGGTAAGGGGGCTCCGGTTGAAGGGATCGGTCTGATCACTGGAAAGAGGAAGCAGGAGGGGTTCAGGAAGGCCACGCCCAGTTGGCCTGCTGGGCCTCCACGGGGACCCAATAGGTGGACACCAACCATACCCCATCCCCGAAAACCAGCCTGTGGCCATGGTGATCCGTACCCTGATAACATCCATGCTTTACCGGGGACTGGCCTTTGGAAACTGTCCAGAAACTTCAGCTGGTCCAAAATGCAGCCCCGCCGGGCTACTGTTGGAGCAGGATGCAGTGGCCATATCACCCCGGAGCTGACCCACCCACAGCTTCTGGGCACAATTCTTACCTTGAAGGCCCCCCTGCAAGAATGGTGGCCAGGGTCTGCCTGCCTGCCTTCTCCCTTACTGTCCAACCCCCCAGTCAAGATCTGGGGGCCCCTCTCCTCAGCAGGGGGCAGCTAAGTTGCATCTTGCCTTTGGAATGCCCATATCGAGGCTCACCTGGCACCTTTAGGCAACTACTGCATTTCTCTTTCCCCAGGCTTGGAACTGTTCCATCTTGTTTAGCTGTTTATGTCTTCCAGTTCTAGTCTGAGGATTGCTTTGTAATGATAGGCTGCTTAATGCTGTTTTTATGGCTTGTTTCAATATTGGTAATTCAATGGTCATTATTTTTATGATTTTTATTTTTTACTTTGTGATCTGCATTAAGCAGGTCTCTGAAAAAACAGCACTTAGGTTTTCTAAATCAGTAATAAACTGGCTAACTCTCTGAAGCTACAGACAACTGTGCACAGATCGTAGAAGATGTTTATCAAGAAGAGATAACTTGAAGCTTGCTCTTCTTATGACTCCCATGCTAGATCACAGCTCTGGACAGGTTTCTCCTGATTTAGAAAGCCTTATCTGCTCCTCTAATATAGCCCAAAGTATCCGTCAGTCTCTTGGGTAGTTCTGCTTCCAGTGAAATACGTAGAAGCCAAAAATGAGAGATTACGGGAGGAAGTGGAATTCCAAAAACAACATCCGTGACAAAAATAATGATGTCAATAAGGATAAGTTGCAAAAACATTTACTGTAGTAATTTCTGTAGAAATTTTTCTTCTATTATCAACCACTCGAATACTGCATAATGAACAGTTCATTTCACATTTGCTTTATCTGAGCGTGTAGCAATCTCAGTTCTTATCAATCACTACTTATCAACTCTTGAAGGAAACATTCCATGTTGACTCTTTAATAACAGAACCCAAGGTCTTCACAATGTGAATGCTCAGATAAAGCAAATATTGTGAAACAAATAGTTCATTGCGCAGTATTCGTTAGCATGTGAGCAGTAATAGAAGAAAAGTTTCTACAGAAATTACTACAATAAACGTTTTTGCAACTTATCTTTAATGACTCTTCGTTATTTTTGCCATGGATGTTGTTTTTGGAATTCCAGTGACATACGGGCAGCAAACAGGAACCGGGGGTGGGGGGGAGGAGTGTGTGCCAGAGTTTAGTGCCAGAGCCCTCTCTTCCTGAAGGGGAATCGGTCAACTGTTCACCCTCAACTCTGCTCCACTCCCCCCCCCGCTTCCGAATACCTCAGGAGGTGCCTGGCAATGGTTGACCTGTCCACGGTGACCCGGGAGGAGGGCAGCAGCACCGGGTCCGTCATTAAGGTGCTCATGATGGGATCCAGGAACTCATCGCAGGCGTCGGAGTAGGTCTCCTCCTCTAGCTGCTGGCGGTCTGCAAGGGACTGCAAGAGGACACGCAATGCTGCCTTCCCCGAGCCAGGCCAGGCCAAGTCTTGCCAGCTCTGACTGGCCGTGGCTTCCCAGGGTCTCTGCACCACCTGCAACGGGCATGCCAGCCAGCTGCTCCACTGAGCCATGGCCCCTCCCCTAAAAGAAGAAATGCATCCTGCAGGCGCAGGCATGCCCCACGTTCCCGTCGTGGAGCCCTCCCAAATCCAGGCTCTGCATCTGCACCGGTTCCTGGTTTCCAGGAAAAGGCGTTATTTTATCCACACGTGCCACTCCACTAAAAAAAGGCTGGGCAGCTCGCAAAAGAAACCCAGGTCCACGTCAAGTATGCCAAGGGCGGGTCCACGAAGAGCATAGAGCATGCTCAGAGGCAAGGTGGGGGGCCGTCTCAAGGCCCCCTCTGCGGCAGATTTTGGGGCAAAGTCAGCAGGGGGACACACACACACACAACCCTCTCCCACGTGAAATACAGACAGCAGAGGGGAGGACTGAGATACAAGGGGGGCACTGGCAACCCCCCCCTCACCTTGATCCGTTCTGCCAGGTTGCTAAATGCCACAACCATGTCACCAGGCTTGTTAATCTTCTTCAGGACGCGGACAGTCTGAGCAAAGAGCGTTGGGGAATACGACCACCCGTCCTTGGGCACTGTGGCACAAAAGTTCTCCTCATCCCTGCAACAGACAAAGGGGTTGGAAGGAGACTGCTGGGGGGAAGGGGGGGTAGGCCGCCTTCTCTGGGCCAGCAAATTTACCATCGGCAGCCACAGGCAAGCCTTGAGGTCAGCCAGGCCTTCCGGTCCTCTGCTCTGATTCCAAGGCCAACTCTTTGCGTCCTGCACAGCAATGTTCAGAAGCAGAGCATTCTGGGAGAGAGCCCTCTGCCCCCCCCCGGGAAACACTCCTCCACCCCTTCTGAATAGGGAGGCCCCCTTCTCCCTCAGCGGAGAAGGCCGTCTTGGAGCAGGCTGCACCTCTTTCTGGTCTCTGAGGAAATACTCAGAGACACTGCTGGGGAGGACCCCCCCACACACACACTGCAGCACCTCAGTGGGCTCAGAAGTACCCCAAGGAGGACACGGCGTGCTCTCTGCTGCCGGAGCCCATCCGAGGGACTCCTCTTAAAACGCACCTCTGCAAGTTCAACATTCTCCCACAGCAGAGGCTGAAGGAACAGCACACCCCAGAGGTGTGCACGAAGTAGTCTTTTAACCTGCAACCACGAGACAGCCATTCCCTGAGCCAGCGGGCGACCTCCCCACACAGGGATCCCTCTGTAGACCAGGATCCACCCTTTGCTGGTGGCTCAGGGAGCGCACAGCAAGTCTTCCGGGCAGTCCCACCGACAACATTGTCGATCATTTGATAAGGGGGGAGCCACCTCTGCCTCCCCTG
Source organism: Gekko japonicus (assembly GCF_001447785.1). NCBI lineage: Eukaryota > Metazoa > Chordata > Lepidosauria > Squamata > Gekkonidae > Gekko > Gekko japonicus. The sequence goes on from NW_015160245.1 coordinate 509,999, forward strand.
GTCTCCGAGAACACCCCGAGAGCGGGGGCCCTCCACTCCGGCTGCTGGGACCGTCATCATCTGCACGCACAGAGCCCCACGGAGGACCAGCTGGAGAAACCCCCACCCAGGAGACTCCAAGACAGCATGCCCAGCATCCAGGATGCCCTCAGTCCCTGGGCAAGAGAGGGATGCACCGACAGACGGTCAGCACTCAGTTTTCTCGGGTGGGGGGGGAGGGGAGGATTCTTGAGCCTCCCTCATTTACAGCCATTCTTGACAGACTGGGCAGCTAGCATATGCCACCGTTACTTGGACATCGTAAGAGCCTCAGAGAGCCCAGTCCTGAATCAGACCAGAGGTCCCTCTAGCCCAGCGTCCTGATCCATACCGCAGCCAGCCACTTCCCCTGGAGAGCCAGCCTTTGATGCTGCCTCCCGGCACTGGGACTCAGCGGTCTGCTGCCTCTGACAGTGGAGCTTCCCCCCTCCAGGCACCAGGGCTGGTAATCCATCTGGATCTTTTTAAAGCCTGCTGTGCCGGGTCCACTGGCAGTCGTTTTCACAGTTTAATTACTTGCCGAGTAAAGAACCATTTCCCTCCTGTCTGTCCTGGCCCTACCACCCACTAACTTTATCATGTACCCCTGAGTCCTAATGTTGTAGGAGAGAAGAAAAATATTTCTGTCCACATCCTCCACCCCATGCATCATTTTATAAACCTCTATCATGCTTCCCCTTAGCCATCTTTTCTCCCAGACTGAAAAGTCCCTTCAGCCTTTCTTCATAGGAAAGGTGATCCAACCCCTTCATCACCTTGGATGCCCTCTCTTGCACTTTCTCCAGCCCTGCTATGTCCTTTTAGCGAGACAGCGACCAGAACGGCACCCAGTCTTCCAAGTGAGGCTGCGCCATATCTCTGTGTAAGGACACGACAATATTTGCCATTTTATTCTTAATCCCTTTCCTGACAATCCCCTTATAAACTATTTTCTCTTTGTTTCCTGCAACCTGTTCGAGGCAATGCCCCCAAAGGGCCAGGATCACCTGACCGCACACTATCCTCCCCAACACGTGACATACCCAAGATTCAAGTAGATGGTGCAGATGTCAGAGACCAGTTGCTGGGGCTTGAAATCAAACTCACTGAAGTCCTTGACCTTTAAGGCTCCCATTTTTGGGCCTACCAGGTGCTGCAAGAAGTCGTTAAGCATGGAGATCATACGCTCTGCCAGGAAGGGGTGCACGAAGAGGGACTTTATCTCTGCAACAGAAACCAGCTTCTTGCTGTCAGACTCCCAAGCAGGCCCCGCTTCCACCTCAGGCCCCGGTGGGGAGGGAGAGTGTTGCCCCTTTACCTGAGGTCAGGAAAGCCAGGGTCCCAATGGTTTCATTGGACATGATGTTATGGAAGCGAGCCAGCTGTCCAAACATCTGCAGGCTGGCCTCCTTCTCGCGCCGTGCCTCTGGGGACAGGCCGTCCCACTCTCCCCTGTCCTTCTCAATCTGCTGGATCTTGATCTTGCTCAGGTACTGCAGAGGTGGAGGGACGGGGGGGGGGGGGGGGTTAGAAAGTGGTCAGTGATACCCTGAGCCAGAACCAGACTCAAAGCACCATTCAGGCAAGAAAGCTGTCTCGTGTGGCTTAGGGGCTTTCACACGATAGCCCCAGGGAACTGCATTCTGACCACACAACTGCCCCAGTGTGATCAACTTGTTACTTACTTTGCAGACAAAATTGCCCCAGCCCACTCAGAGTTAGATGTTGGCATGGATGCATGTTCGGGTGATATATCTTTGGCATCTGTTTTTTTGTCTGATTTATATGGATACCATTCAGCTTGTGAAGCTCAGGGATATGGACATGCTCCTTGGAGAGGGGACACCTACCACTTGTGTTCTCGACTCCTGCCCCTCCGGGCGGATAAAAGCCGCCAGAGAGAGGCTGGCTGAGGAGTGGGCAAGGGGAGCGCTAAATGCTTCCTTGAGGGCAGGAGTTGTGCCACCCATGCTCAAGAAGGCAGTGGTTAGGCCTAAGCCCTACCGTGCTGGAGAACTTCTGGTCAGCCTCCAATTCTCCATTCTTGGTCAAAATGCTTGAGCAGGTGATTGTTTCTCAGTTCCAGGGGCTCTTGGGAAAGATTCATTTTCCAGAGCTATTTCAATCTGGTTTCAGGCCAGGTTTTTGAGCAGAGACTGCTTTGGTTGCCTCGGTTGATGGTCTCTACCCAGAAGCGGGGGGGATGACGCGGCCCTGCTAGTTCTGCTGGATCCCTCAGTGGCCTTTGATATTAGCAGCTGTGGTATCCTACTGAGCCACCTGTCAGCACTGGGAGGTCCTGTGCTACAGTGGTTTGAGTCCTACCAAGGTGATGGTTTTAAAGGTTACATGGCTTGGGACTCGAGCTCCATGTCCTCCCTTAGGTTCCGGCCCAGGTATTACAACCACAGGGAGAGGACTTCCTGATATAAGTTTGTTTGGCAGGTACACAAGACAAGGCCTTTTCAGGGGCAGCCCCACGGTCACGGAGCAGCCCTCCCCAGGGAGGTGCGCCCGACACCCTCCACTTTCAGCCTCTAAGAAGCCGTTGAAGACAGTTTTGTTTAGGACTGCCACTGATTAAGTTAGTAGCCGTCTTAAATTGTGATTTAAAATGTTTGATTTTATGTATTTTTATGTAATCTATTTTATGTATTCTATCTGTATTGTACCGTATGCCGCCAAGGATGAAAGGCAGCTAATTAATCCCCCCCCAAATAAAGCTGCCATGCAGAAAGAAATCAAGGACATGGGACTTCCGGTTTATGGCGACATGCTGGCAGACGCACCTCCCGGGGGTTGTTCACCACCGCCACCCCAGAGCCTTTGTGAAAGGCTCCTAGCTAGCCATGGGGCTTTTGAAGGGTGGCCTCTTCGCCAGCGCTATGCGTCCAAATGGAACTAGAGCCACTGACTGGGACAAGCGTCGGAGATCGAGCGTTTAAAACGCATTTTGAGCGAGGTCTTGTGACGAACAGTGAGTCAAGTGAAAGCGAAATACCGGCAACTTAAAAAGAAAGTCCCCCCCTGAGAACGGCGAGAAAAGCGAGCAGGGGAGGGGCCCCTCCCATACGCATGAACTAAAAAGCGATTTAGCAAGGAGGGACGGAATTAAGAGCGTTGAAATCTGTTTAAAGAACCTTACCAGAGCGCGGATAGGCGTTGGGCAAAGAGACTTTAGCAAGTTTTGACAAAAGTAAACAATCCATAAAAATGGCGTGGAAAAAAGCGGAGAGAGACAAACAGGCAAAAGTGAAACCACAAGAGACCACTGAGTTCTCTAAACTTTTGGCAGACTCTTTGCATCCTCTACTGGATCAGATGACTAACATCAATCAGCAGCTGACAACTCTAAACCAGAACTTTGCAACTCAGCAGCTCCAACTGTCTGAAACTACAAAAAAGATGGAGCAAACAGTTGAGAAAGTAAAGGAAATAGATGCCAACTCTAAAAAAGTCAAGAAAAAAGTTCCAAATGCTGGAAAGGAAGCAAGCTTCGGATGAATCTCAACTTTTACAACTGCAAATGGAGAAAGCTAACCTGGTCCTCCGGTTCCAAGGGGTCCCTGAAGTAAAAGACAAGAATCTAAAGCAACTTTTGAGCGATGCATTCGCTCCAGTTACAGATTTAAAAGCTGAATACCTTATAAGTGAAACGGATGTGGTCTATAGGGCCTATTCCATTTACATCAAGAAAAATAATCTGCCTGGGGAGATAGTGGTTAGATTCTCGAAGAGACACGTGAGGGATTCTATCCTGAAAGCAACTACAGGAACACCCCTGAAAATCGGAGGCAACACCATCAGGATTTTAAAAGACATCCCATTTGAAATAAGGAAGAAGAGGAAGAAGTATAAAGACTTAATCCTTTTTTTTACAAACAAACAGCATTTCCTACAGATGGTTAACCCCTGAAGGCGTCATTTTCAAACTGCAGGACAAAAAAGAAAAAATTGACTCTGTTTCCAAAGCACGAGAGTTCCTGAGACTGTAACTGGGAGAACCAGCAGAGGACGCTAAAGAAGAAGACGACAGCGAATCTAGTGGTGAATTGGACTCTGTGTCTTCCGACGAGGATTCTACTTCAGAAAAGGGAGCGGCTGCCCCTAAACGAGAATACCAATTGAGGATTAGAAAAGATAAAGCAAAGTGAAGACTGAAGGACTCTGAATGGTGCCTTAAAGCATGTGATATAAATGATGCTCTTGGGGTTGTTTTTAAAGTGTTAAAAAAATGGTTAAAAAGATAAATAATTTAGCTTAATCGACTATGTTCAATGTAATGTAAGCATTTTAGACTAACACTTATATAAGTGGATGTAATGATCTCCTTTACTTGGGATTTTAGTTATTAGTGGTTTTCTTTCCTTTCTCCTTAGATGTAGATGTTCCCTCCCTATTTTTTCGTTGTAGTTTGTAGTTTATAGAAAAAGCAATAAAAATCCCCTCCGGGGGGCATAAAAAAAAAGAAAAAGAAATCAAGGACATGGAAGTCAGGAGAAGTTCAGGATTTTAACACAACCTGGCCCGGTTCTAAAGCCATTTCTTTTATGGTGGGGTGGGAAGGGAAGGGAAAGGAAGGGGAGAGGGTGCGAGGTGCTCTGCGAGGGGTAGCTTCTGCCAATGGCCTGCCCCCAGTCTCCATGGAGGCCACAGGCCGTTCTCCATGTGGGCAGGGCCGGACGAGAGCCCCCAGCTCACCCCCAGCAGAGTCAAGGGAGACGTTGATGAGGAACATGGGAGAGTATCTGGCAAGCGGGAAAGCAGGCCGGTCCAGGCCATCCCTTCCGGCAGAGTGCAGCTGTGATAAGCCACAGACATCAGCAGGCAGCACTTCTGTGCACAAGCCCTTTGGAGGGACCTGCCTCCATGGCGTGGGCATTGCCCTGGGAGCATCCTCCCCACAGCCCAGGGATCCCGGGAGCCACACAGGGCACTGGGCGGGGCCGGCAAGCTCTCCGCATACAGGGGAGCTGTGGTGGAGAGTCTTCTGACAGGCACTACTGGAAGCCGCTGGTACTCCCCCCCACCCCCACCCCCTTGGCCGCTCCCCCAGCCCCGGCTTGGGGAAGACACTTTACCTGTATTGCTTCATCGAGAAGGAAGATGGCATCATTCATGAGCAGGTTAATGAAGCGCAGAAAGAGAGGAGGGAGCATTGCTTCCAGGTTCTCCAGGGCATAGTCAGCCAGTGCCTGCAAAGGGGGAAGAGGCAGCTGTTTCTCCCAGCCCAGCCTCCCATGCAACCGCACAAGAAGTGGCCAGTGAGGTCTCTCTCGCCTTACCTTGATGCTTTCCCGGTAAGAGTCTGTGCCCCACATATACCGGAGAATGGGATACATGGGTCTGCGATAGTTGAATTTCTGTTCGAACTGATGGGGATCTCCTAAGCAGGGGGAGAGAGAAAGAGAAAGGGGAGAGATGGGTCCTGTGTGTCGTACTCCTGAGCTCTTTGGAGGAAGGGCAGGAAAAGGCGTTAAAACAGAGGAATCCCTGGTGCAGAACAACCCTAACCCCCTCTCGGTGAGAAGGTCCTCAGCACAGGGCTCGGCCTGATGGGCCCGGCTGCCTCACCGGTGAACTCGATGTCCACAAAGACCTTGAGGAGCGCCTCAGCCAAGTGGGCGGCATGCCGGTAGGAGCAGAAGACCCTCTTCCGGTGGAAGACACTGGAGACGAGCGCATTCTGCACGGGGTCCAAGTGGGGCATGACGGCCTCCAGCACCTCCGCTAGCTTGGCACGCAGGTGTGGGTTCTTCATCCTGCAAGGGACGGGAGGGTTCTAGGATGTCCACAAGGCACCTGCCATTCAGGCCTCCAGGCAGTCTGAACGTTGACAGTTTAATCTGACACACTTTCATCTGCCACAGAAACAGAACATGGAGACCACTGGAAACCACCTGGCAGGTGTTTGTGTGGAGAGGCAGGGCATAAAGAGTTCAAATCAATTTAAACAATGGAGCCCCAGCGACTGCGCAGGTATCCTCCGTTCTTCTAGGTTCACGCTGCTTGTTTGGCCTTGGCAAGACTCAAGAGGGTTGGAATCTGCATCACCTTCCCCAACAGCAGCAGCTGCCCTGCCAAGCAGCTGTCCTAGGCCTGGTGTGCCGTGTCCCCAGCTTCTGGCCACGTAGCAAAGACACGGAACCCCATGGAAAGATAGGCCCAGGCAATGCTCTTGTGAACGTGTTACCACCAGCTGTCTGAACAGCCTAAGAGAGGCCTAGGCAGCAAGCTGAGGAACTGCAGCTTGGGCCAAAGGCTTTCATGTGGGCCAGACCTCCCACCCACCCACCCCCAATTCATCAAATGAAACAAATGCATTCAAGCCGTTGTGGGAAAGCAGCCAAAGATGCCTTTACCTGCCCACATCCCCAGTAAAAACTGTCACAAAGTCCAGGACGTGCTCCAAGGAGTCACCCGACGTCTCCAGGAGGTCATCGGCAAAGCGGCGCAGAAAAATGAAGAAGTCACCCAAGTTATCAGCAAAGAACTCTGTGAACATAAGCCCCGAATAAGCTGCTTGCTGGGAATGTGTCTAGCCACTGAGCCACCACCTGCCCCTTCCCCACAGACCACGAAGTGGCTGTTCGATGCCATGGCTCAGATCAGCAGCCCTTCTACAAAGCCTCCTCTGGAGCGAACAACACTTGCGATCTGCCAGCAGCAGGTGACCACACGGGGCAGGCTCAGCACCCACAAGACAGGCACTGCCAGGAATCCACATTCCCCAGCACGGGAATATGCGCCCGAACAAGAGGCCTTCGTATACAGGTGAGTGTAACCCAGGTGTGTCATGCTCCAGAGACAACCAACACCTCTCATGCCTGCAGAAGGAAAGACCCTTCTTGCGAGAGAAATGCATGGGAAAGAGCAGGTAGAGAAAGAGGTACTTTTCTCCCTTTCTCACAATACAAGAACTCGGGGGCACTCCATGAAACTGCTGAGTGGTCAGGTTAGAACGGATAAAAGGAAGTACTTCTTCACCCAAAGAGTGATTAACACATGGAATTCACTGCCACGGGAAGCGGTGGCGGCTACAAGCATGGACAGCTTCAAAAGGGAATTAGATAAGCATATGGAGCAGAGGTCCATCAGTGGCTATTAGCCACAAGGTATAAATAGGGGCTCTGGGGCAAGGGATGCTCTGTCATCTTGGTGCTTGGGGGGGTCAACAGTGGGAGGGGCTTCTAGTGTCCTGGCCCCACTGGTGGACCTCCTGGTGGCACTGGTATTTCTGGCCACTGTGTGATACAGAGTGTTGGACTGGATGGGCCACTGGCCTGATCCAACATTGGCTTCTCTTATGTTCTTATGAGAGCACCCCACCGGCTGCAAGAGACATCAGTCACCTGGGACGTAGGCCAGGGCACTGTCCTTCGCTTCGGGCAGAGGGAATGTCAGGTCCGCAAACTCCGTGCCTCGGTTTCCAGTAGCCAGCTGGACCAGGAGGACAGACGTGGACACCTGCAGGTTGAGGCAGTTCTGCAGCATCTGTGGCTCCGTCATGGCGGTTTTGGTGGAGAGATAGATGGTCATGAGGCGCTCAAACTGCTCCCGAAGGCTGTCTGCTGTGGGGCTGGAGCTCTGCTGAGCCTCTCGCCACGCCACCTGCAGCCGGTGGAGGCTCTGGTTGACTTTGATCAGCTGGTCATGCAACCTGCACAATCCGTACCGGGACAAATATAAACCAGAATGAAGGGAAGGGTCAAAGACAGAGCACAAGGCAACGCACTAAGAGAAAGGAAGCTGCCCAAGGGAGCCCACGGCAGAGGCCAAAACCTGCACCCTGGTCACCCCGGGCCGTCTCTCTCCCTCTCTGCTGGCCTGGGTGAACGGCACTCCCCTGAAAAGTGCACCTGATTTTGAAGGGTGGCCTGGACTAGAGAGGAGCTGCTCATCAGCCCAGCCGCCTAGAATTCCATCCACAGCCCTGTTGCCGCCTCTCCCGGAATCAACATCTACCTAAGCAGATTTGTGCTCAGGCGTATTTCCACCCCAGGAGACATCAGCAAGCAGAGCCAGTGAAAAAGTCCCTCTGCTCCTTCCCACCTGCTGGAGTCGGTAGGAAGAAGGGATTTCCAGTGGCTTTGCTGTTCCTGCCCCCAACTGGTCCTTCGGGAGGCAGTACCTGTGAAATCCCAGGTGGAGCGTATACTGCGTCAGCACCAAATTCTCCGTCACCAGGTTGTAGCTGGGGGCAAACTTGGGATCCTGGTCCATCACAGCTGGGATCAAGCAGGTCTCCCTTTCCAGACCTTTAAGGAAGGCAAAGTGAGTGGTTCCCCCACCAGCTCTGATAAGCAAAGGGGATGGCAGTGGGTCCTGTTTTTCACAGTTTATCCTCTATTGGAGGGGGGTGTGTGTCTGTGTTATATGCTGCCTGCCGAGAAACCTGCTTAGGGCAGTTCAACAAGTAAAAATATTACAATAAAAACACTACCACCAAAATTATCAGTTATTTATTATCTATTCTTGAATCCCAGCAGCCTTCCTCACTTTTGGGATGGAATTTGACTTGAGCCCAGCGGCACCTTAAAGACTAACAACAGTTATTCAGCGTGAGCTTTTGTGGGTCAGAGCTCACTTCTTCAGATACAGTGGAAAGACAGAAAATAATTCCTCGTTTTTAACTAGCAAATTACAAAAGGGGAGGGAAAAGGGGGGAAATTGAGCAGACAGGGCTGGTGTCATAAATCAAGTGTGATTCTCGATGTCAAGGACTTGGGCAGCTGGGCTGTTATACGTAACAGACAGTCCAGGTTCCAGCTGAGTGTGTTTAGGTGTTTGTAAGCTGTGCTCCCATGGGGAGGAGCATTGTTTTAGTTGTTTTTAATTGACCTTAGCTTTTGTTTTGGATAGCTCTGTTCTTATTCTGCTTCTGACTCTTCCCCCTCCCTATGGTAAAGGGAGGGGAAGAAAAAAATCTCTTTTCCTTTTACCCATGAGCAGCTAAAGCTCTCTCCACTGTTTTACTTTCAGCTTTACTTTGTGTGGAGTTTTTCTTTCCTCAACTGATTAAACCTGCCACTGCAGCTTTTCTTTTGCCGTATCTTGAGGGGGCTCCGACCCTTGAGATAATCTATTGCCTTAGATTTGGAGCCTGCTGTAGAAGCTCCCCTCCCCTCTATTCTCCTGTTGGTGGGATGAGATAGGGTGTGGCAGAGCTAGGGTTGCCAAGTCCGTACCTTCTGCCAGTGGGGGGCTCCAGCCCGCTCCCCTGGATCTTCTGGCGCACACACACCGCAATGACGTCACCCAGAAGAGACTCCATCACACCAGGCACGTCGCGCTCTAGCATTTGGCCAAAAACTCTATGGTCACCATGGAGTTTTTAGCCAAATGCTAGAGCGTGCCCAGCACAATGAGGTCAACTCTGGGTGATGTCATCAAACCAGGCACACCAGGGGCAGCAGGGTTATTTGGGGGACAGGGCTTCTTCTGCTGGCCAGCAGCAGATTGGGGGCTCAGAAATCGG
>NW_015160245.1:519517-534323 GCF_001447785.1 Gekko japonicus
AAGTGGGGGGGGGGGGGATGAGCTTTTGTGTGCATGGCACACTTGGTCAAATACATTAGAATGGCAGGTGAGGTTCAAACTTATAGCCACAGAATGAACAGCAAATTAACATGCAACATGCTGATGATCAAGATATGCAAAGTGACACTAAATAACAAAGTTAAGGTTACCAGGTCAACAGCTGTGAAGCAATAAATATGTCAGACTAGCAGAGGACAGCGGAAGACAGGAGGGCCTGGCGGGATCTGGTCCATGGGGTCGCAAAGAGTCGGACTCGACTGTGCGACTGAACAACAGCAGATGAATGTCTAAAGGTGTCTTTTCTAATTGTGGGAAGTGACTGGGAATCTTCCTTCTCTCCACGCCTGACAGGAGAGAATGAAGATTCCCAGTCACTTCCCACAATTAGAAAAGACACCTTTAGACATTTACCTGCTAGTCTGACATATTTATTGCTTCACAGCTGTTGACCCCTTTTTGAACCTATTTGCTCCTGGGCTTTGTTGGCTCTGCTCTCCTAAGCACTATTTATTCTAGTAATAGCAAACCAGTCCTTATTTCACCCGGCAAGAAGCCTTCATTTTCTGGCTGGCAAATGCCGGGTGAAATAAGGACTGGTTTGCTATTACTAAAATCCAGGAGGCTTTCTTGAACCTATCTGCTTGCTCCCCATATGAAAACTTATTATGGAGCCAGAAGATATTATGAAGGAAATTACAATACTGAGCTGGATTAAGAAGCTGACACCTCCTTACAATATAGGATTACATCTGAGGAAGACTAAAGTTGAAATGAGTTCATAACTGGGTACTCATTATGTTGGACTATGTTGGCCCTTTTTTTACAATATTGTATAATTGAGAATGCTGAAAACTTTTTGCAATTTTATAAAGTCTAAAAAGTTATATAAATCTTCTTAATAGTGTTCATATCACAGGTTTGCTTGTCTGTTTTTCCTGTTGGATACCTGTGATCCTTCTTGTTTATATAACAGTCAATGGGATCAACTACTGGAAAAGAAAATAAATGCTTAGGAATCACAAACGGCATGGCCGGGATTACAGAGACCAAAGATATAATCAGACACATAAAAGCGTCCATTAGGAAGCTAGATGTTACCAGTACGTCTGTTAGGGCGCCCAGGGCATGTTTGACCCTTTATTTGGGCACTGCCCTCCTGATGCAACTGCTGAAGTATTTTTATCACTCAACAGTACCAAAGCTCAGAAGAGCTTTCACTTTGGCAAGAATGAATGCCTTTCCCTTGGTGGTTTTGGAGAGCAGATACAAAAAAGAACCATACTTCAACAGAATATGTAGATTTTCACAAAAAGTTGAAACGATTGAATACATGATTATAGAATGTGACATACTTAATTAGTTGAGGGCTAGTTTAATTATCCCCCTACTTAAGAACAATGCTCCCTCTAAGCTGTGGAGTCCTGAGAGCAAAAAGTCTGCTTTGTGAGCCACGGGCATTAAAGTTGTGAGCGAGCAGTTTGGCTCCTGCATAAATTAGTTTGCTCTGCAGCCATCCTTCCTGAGCTAAGACAAAAACGTGTGAGCCGGAGGCTGAAAAACTGTGAGCTAGCTCACACTCACTCAGCTTAGAGGGAACACTGCTAAGAATACGAAACTGCCTAATATGAGAGCTACTATCGGATATAAAGGATTCCATTACTCTTTCTGTGGCAAAATTTATAGGGCCAGTAATTAAATATCAAAGGGATAATATTAAGTAAGGCTTTTATCATTTTATTTTCTGCTCAAGGCGATAGCTGTAAGAACAGTCCTAGATAGACAGACAGATACATAACAGATAATGAGAGAGGTCAGAGGTCCTGGTCTCTCTCTTCCATGCACTGAAAAGAAGCGTAAGAGCAATGAAGTAGGGTAAATACACCAATTGAGGAAGAAGTCTGAAGCATGAGAGACTTAACTGACATCAGTAAAGGGTAATGGTACGACACAACGACATTAAGAACCAACTAGTACAGTTTCTGGAATGTGCGGCCTACAAACAAGGAGCAGGACCCTCAACAGAACCACCTGGGATGCCACCCCACCGGCTTCAAGGCCACCCTGTGCCAGGCCCCCCCAGAAGCCGAGCCGGATGAAGCCGCAGCACACGCCCGGGCAGAGAGCCTCACGGCTTGTGGCTCACCTCTCATGTGCACGTTCTTGCTCCTCTGCTCTTCCTCATTCAGCTCTCTCAGAGCACAGTAGGTGGGGTCGAACGTGAGGAGCCGGGGAGACCTGGGCTTGCAGAAGGGCTGGCACAGCCTCAGGAGGGCAGCCCCCAAGTTCAGGAAAAAGGCATCTGAGGCATACATCTGGAGGAAGATCTCCGGCATCTGGTTGGCCCAGATCTTGGTGCGGCCTGCGTTGGCGTGGAGGCAGTTCCCCAGCCAGGACAAGATCCGGTGCTTGGTCTGCGGGGACAGCTGCAGCAGGTTCTTCAGCATCTGGTAGATCTTCTCATGGAACTGGGACATGAACTGTGGCCGAGACAGATCTGTTAACACCCATGTGCACGTGCGCACACACACACACTTTTAAAACTCCAGCACGAGCATCATTAACAGCTACAAGAGTCCCTGGGTCTCAAGCTTGTGTACCAAGCATATTTCCCCAATGCAATGTTTGTAGAATGAACACTGATCTGGGAAATCCAGGACTCTGAGGACAGCCGGAGACTCAGCTAACTTTCTACCCCTCCAGCTTTGGCAAGTCTCCCTTCCGTCCTGAGGACCACTTTCTCCCCCATGAAGCGATTCTATAAGGAGAGCGGTGGCACAGTGGGTATATCCCACTGTCTTAACATCTGAACTGTGTGAGTTCAAGCCCCGCGCTGGAGTGAGCAGCCAGCCTGTTGTCCCCAGCTCATCATCCACCCAGCGATTCGAAAGCTTCAGCGAGTAGATAAAATGGGAACCACTCCTTAGAGAGGGAGGGCACGCCAATCTCCCTTGTGGGAAGGCGTTAGCTGATGGTCGGATGTCCTGGTCAAGGCTTGTAAGGCGAAACAGCTTCTCGGCTACGAAAAAAACTCCTGCAATGGATGTTCCGGCCAGGCGGTGGCAGTGTGGCGATCAGCATACGGGTCCTGAAGCCTGGCCAGCAAGCAGCCGTCCAGGAAAATGATGGAGCCAGCCAGAAGACGTCTACACTGGGGAGTGACGGCGTGTGCAATTAAAATGAATATATGTTGTCTTCCCTATCCCCTACAAACATTGTTAGTCCCTTGTCTCTATTGAGTAACTGTACATCGCTTTGAGCCCACTGGGGAAAGCGATTAATAAATGGAAAGTATTATTATTATTATTATTACTACTACTGAGACCTTCTTCAAAGGCCTCAGTAGGGCAAGGAGGAGGACACACAGGAGGCCATTGTCCTGGAGAAGTCCTTGCCCAGGAGGGCTGCCCTGCCCTCGCTGCTGGCACTTTTGCCAAGGGAGGCAATGAGAAATGCCTGCCTGCTTATCTTTTTCTGCTGACTGCCTGTGGTCAGTTGATCAGTCAGCATGGTTGTACCGTACCTGATGTTTTGGCCTTTGCTGTGAGCTACCTTGGGGATCCGTTTTGGAAGGAATGGCAGCATAGAAGTGTTAATAAGTTTAAGAAAGAGAGCAGAGGTCATCATCTAATGTCCTCTCCTATTTTGAACACTACCTGGCTCAGTTACATGAGCAACTCTGGCTGTGAGAGACAAGCCACCTCCACCCACCTGATGAATGTTGGACTCCTGCACTTTGATCTCCTGAGGGCTGGACCGAGACGGGGACAGGAAGTAGCCGTGGTTCTCAACAACACCAGGCGTCTTCAGCAAGCATGAAATGCTCAAGATGGTTCCCAGCAAAGTCTTCTGGTACAGCTGCCCATCGGTCAGGTCCTTTGGTTGGATGTATTCTACAAAGACCTGAACAAAGGGAAGCCAAAGGTGTTGATAAACAAGGACGACAAGAACAGCGGCAGCAGGAGCATCAACAGATAAGTCCTTTTCAATTCCCTTCAGAAAATTAAGACTCTGCAATGGAAGCTGATCCTTGGGCAACGAACGCCACAGCCATGTCTGGAATCGATGCCCACAGACAGCCCAGGTGGACCAGGAAGAGCGATGCAGCCAGGACTGGAGCAGCCCCAGCAGTCCTGCAGGAGAGCTCTGCAGAGAACGAGCAGCCCTCTCCTCAGAAGGGTGGCTCCGGTGGCCAGGCAGCAGCTGGAGGCTCATGGGGCAGCCTGCTTTGCCGCTCCCTGGCACCGTGGGGAGAGGGCAGCCCAGCGCTCACCTTAGCTATATCTTTCTGCCTGGAGAAGTAAAGGAGCAGGTCCAGGTAGGAATACAGTAGGATCTGGCAAAGGTGCAGTTCTCTGATCCGTCCCAAAAGGATATCAAAGACAGGCACCATGACCTCCTCAAACGTCCGCACTTCCTCATCCATGGCAATGACGTCTATAACCTCCTCCAGGAACTCCGTTACTTCTTCAAAGTCTACAGAGAAGGGTGAGAGGAAGGAAAAGCCAATTTTAAAGCACCTTTTAAAGACTTCCAGGAGCCGCAGCTCGTTAACTTTCCATGGGACATGAGGCTCTGCCATAGCTTAGAGCAGAGCATTGGCTTTGCTTGCAGAGCGTCCCAGGCTCCATCCCTGGCGACATCTCCAGTTAAAAGGACCAGGCAGCAGGTGATGTGAAAGGCCTCTGCCTGAGACACTGGAGAGCTGTTGCCAGTTAGAGCAGGAAACACAGACTCTGATAGTCCGGCAGTCTGATTCAGTATAGCGCAGCTTCATGCATTCAACTTACGAGCCCCTCTCAGTGCCTCCAGCATCAAGTCCACCAGCTGCTCGTAGACATTCTGGCTGATGTAAATCTCTGGCGTGAGAAGGACCGTGCGGGTATTGGACACAGTCAGATTCCGACAGCGCAATGCGAAGGGCAAAAGGTTCTCTGGCACTTTGGTGATCTAGGACAACGGGAGAGAGAGAGCCCTTTGCCTGTGGTCTGCTCCGCTCAGGGCCGGCATGCGAATGGGGGGGCACGCGCCCCACACGTGTGTTCACTGACCTCCTCTTTCACTCTCTGGAAGCAGGCAAAGAGGTAATGCAGAATGCGCTTCTCCCCTGCATCTCTTTCGGCGGAGAGATTCTGCGCAGTGGTGGTGGTCATGTTAATCAAGTGATTCCCTGGTTCTGGGAGCAGCAACCGGGTGAAGAGTGCCTGGAGACATAAATCCAACACAGGACATAAGACCCAAGCTGGGTCCGAGGGCACCTGGGAAAGGGCACCTGGGGCCCCTCCCTCACAGCCAGACCCCCCTGAGAAGGCTATGCAGGCTAACCCTTGCGCAGGAGGCGAGGCCCTTCACTCTTAAGAGCAATACTTGAGATTATATTGATTATATCTGGGCTCTTTTGGAGCTGTGGCATATATACGTTTTAAATAAATGAAAACTAGTAAGTATTATGGGCTACAAAGCAGGGGTGCCGTTACGATTCAAGGAAAAGTTCAAGCCAACCATTGATGTGGCTGTACAAACCAAGCCACACAGGCATGATTAGAGAAGACCAAAACCTTCCCCTCACAAGACCACCCATCCAAACGGCACACCCAGCAGACAGCTCGGCACGAAGGGCAAAGCCAGCCAAACCCTCCCAAACCTTCGGCCGGGGGAGCTGCCACCACCGGGTACCTGCTCCACGTTCTCCATGTCCAGCCAGTCCTGGTCCTCCAGGTCCTCCGCCATGTCCTCCAGGTAGACGCAGCGCGAGGGGATCCCGTTGCCGCTTTTCAGACTGGGGTCACCTGTGGGGGGGAGGGGGGGCAAGCTGCCGCTCAGAACTGAACCCCAGAAGGGCTCTGCAGTTCAAGCCACCAGCAAGCACTTACGGCTCTTGGCTAGCAAATATTTTAGCTCTTGCCTTTTGACTGCCTCCAAGCAACTTTAAACAGGTCAACAATAAAAATATACAATAGACATATTAAAACTACGCAGCCACCGAAACATTATCCCACAACACTTTCTAATCAAGCATCATTCAGAACCAGCACCTTTAAGGAACTTTAAGGAACAAATATTTGAGACTTCATATTTCAACACAACACCATATTCCCCGTTCCCCCAAAGGTTGGTTGCTTACCTCACAGACTTTAAGGACCCCATTGATAAGAAGCCACTCTTTCTAATCAGTAGACTGTATACACACATGCGACCTCGTGCCAAATCAGATGCTCTTCATCTGGTATCTCTACCAATAAAGGAGTCAAGCAGGGAGGTGTGCTTGCGCCCCTCCTTCCTAATTTTTTCCTGAGGGATTTGGCTCCGTTCTTAAATCAAGTGGATGGACATTGTCCAAAGCTAGGCTCTGCCCATATACCAAACTTGTTATATGCAGATGATACGGTCCTGCTTTCCTGCACTCGTGTGGGTTTACTCCAATTTTTAAATAGCTTCCAGGACTACTGTAAGATCAACCCACTAGAACTAAATTATGAGAAATCAAAAATCTTAGTTTTCGCAAAATCTAGGAAGCAATTCACATGGAGGATTGGCGACCATAAGCTTGAGCAAGTAAGATACCTTAAGTACCTAGGGCTTTATTTTCATGCTACCACAAATTGGACACTCCAGCGTAGGATAGCAACTGACAACCTTAAGGCAAATGTCAATGCCCTCCTACGGTTTTACTTCTCAGAGAGGGGGAACCAATTTGTGCCATCTGTGTTCAAAGTATTTAATATAAAAATAGGGCCCCAACTACTTTATGGAGCCCCTATCTGGAGCTGCGGTGGCTCAAGTGGTTAAGACGCTAAACTGCAGGCTGTGGAAGGTCGGTAGTTCAGCAGTTCAAGACCCAGGTGCCGCATGACGGAGTGAGCTCCGGTCTCTAGTTCCAGCTTCTGCCAACCTAGCAGTTCGAAAGCAAGAAATTGCAAGTAGATAAATAGGTACCACTTCAGTGGGAAGGTAACAGCGTTCCGTGTGCCTTGGTGTTTAGTCATGCCGGCCACATGACCACGGAAACGTCTTCGGACAGCGCTGGCTCTTCGGCTTGGAAACGGAGATGAGCACCGCAACCCTAGAGTCGGATTCGACTGGCTTTCGAGCAAGGGAACCTTTACCTTTTATATGTGGATCAAGGCAGTTAATAGGTCAACTGAACAGGTGCATTCGAGCTTTTTAAGAAAGATACTAGGTGTTCCACCTTGCTCCCCGTATGAGGCCCTCTATCTGGAATGCAGTCAAAGCCTTATGTCTACGAGGGTGTGGCTTATGACCTTCAAATATTGGGCCCGACTGCACTATAACTCGGATCCCACTAGCTATAGTTATCAGATGTTAACTGAGACTGAGAGTTCACCCTGGCTTGCCATAACAGAGAAAAAACTGAGGTCCTTGAATATCTCTATTGAATCTATGCTGATGCTCTCTGAAAAGGAGGTGTTCCACAAAATAAGGACCAGATTACTGGAGGCAGAGTTGTGGAACTTGTATAATGCAGCCAATAAGACTTGTTCCCCTCTGAACCATTGGATATTTCCCATGGTAGGACACTTGCAGAGATTTCTTTCAACTGCAATTTCCAAAATTGTGCAGAATTTTTACACTGGCTAGGCTTAATGTTTTACCCTCAGCAATTTTATTTGGAAGATTCCAAGGTATTCCCTCTGCCAATAGACTTTGCCCTTGTACGTGTGAAACGACTGAAACAGTGTACCATGTGCTGTTTTAATGTTGTTGTTATGCTTCCATTTGGAAACTAATTTTATCACCAATTTTGGGTAGAGTGTTAGATTGTTCCAGGCCGAACAAACTACTATTTCTGTTGAATAGCACTGAGCAGATGCTCTAACACTGAGCCACAGTCGCTCCCCAAAGGTTATGCCTTCTGGGGTCTTTTGGATCACCTTCTGTTCCAGTTAATTGCTAGAAAGCCAGGACTGGCTCTCACTGGAGCCACTGGATCGGATCACATGACACACGAAGCTGCCTTCGACTGAATCAGACCCCCCTCAGGGTCCATCAGAGTCAGTATTGCCTACTCAGACTGGGAGCGGCTCTCCAGGGTCTCAGGGAGAAGTCATTCACATCACCTATTGCCAGATCCTATAACTGGGGAGATTGAACCTGGGACCTTCTGCATGGCAAGCAGGTACTCTACCACTGAGCCACGGTCTCTCTCCTCAGGAGTGCGGGTGTCTGGCTCAAGTCAGTGGCACAGGTCACATTTCTAGCGAGACAGGCAGTGCACACCAGATCAAAAAGCAGAAAGACACCTTGGAACTGGGAGGAGCTTTGGAATCCTTGACCACAGCAATCTAGAATAGGGGTAGGCAGACAACCCCTTGGGAGTGACCAGCCACTCTCCAAGCCATTCAAAGGCCCTCTCCACCCACCCACCCCACGTCCTGCTGCCATCCCTTTAAAGCATCTCCTCTCTCTCTCTCCTGTAAAGGAGGGGTGGGCACATGCGGAGACACACACACGCCTTTGCTCTGGATGGAAGAGGAGCGTGCGAGTGAGTGACTCTTCCCCTTGGCAGCAAAGCTGGGGCGGGGGGGGGGGGCTGATGGGAAAGAAGCAGAGAAAAGGTTTCTCCACCCCAGCCACACAGATTTCTGTACAGCCACTCATTCCATGACCCGCTCCTCCCACCAGCTGCCATTTTGTAACTTGCAGTGCCCAAAGCTCTTGGAATAAGTTAAGTCAGGGGTGTCAAACTCATTGGTTACGAGGGCCGGATCTGACATAAATGAGACCTTGTCGGGCCGGGCCATGTGTGTCATAAAAGGTAATGCCAGGTAGCGGTGATATAAACTTGATAAAGGACACAAACACAAAGATATTTTTTTAACTTAAAATAAAAACATGCTTTAAAAATTAGCTCTGTAAGCCGCAAACCTACTTTTGACTTATTGACATTCACCACAGAGATCTCATGCTCAGAGTTCTGAGTCTAGGACCCAGGCTAAAACATGAGATGGCTGAGTGACTAAGAGAGTCTGGCGAAGCAAGCTAGGATGCAGCAGCAGCAGCAGCAGCAGAACTGGAAGCAGGAGATGGCCAGTTCCACTGCGGGCCTGATGGAAGCCCTCCGGGGGCCTGATGCGGCCCCTGGCCCGCATGTTTGACAGCCCTGGGCTAAGTAGCTCCAAGAAGCATGAAGTCCGCCCTCTCCAATTACATTTACTTTATTTATATCCAGCCTTTCTCCCCAATGGAGGCCCAAAGTAGCTTACACAGTTCTACTCTCTTCCATTTTGTCCTCACAACAACCCTGTGGGGTGGGTTAGGCTGAGGGTTTGTGACTGGCCCAAGGTCACCCAGCCACCTTCTGTGGCAAAATGGGAGCTTGAACCTGGGTCTTCCGGATGCTAGTCCAACACTTGAACCACAGCACCACACTGGCTTGGGAGCTTCTTCACAATGCTGCAGGCTAATCATGGGCAGCGGGGTGGCAGAACGCAGCCATGCCCGGCAGAAAAGGAGTCCCCCCGCATGGCTCGGGATGCTTCACGGCTGGGCCGGCAGCAGAGATCTGGATCCCCACGAAGTGCCCCAAAGCAAGAGGCGCCCGGGGGTCAGATCCCCATGGACAAGTCCAATCCGGCATCCACCAAGGGCACAAAACGGCTGGACCCTGACAGCCATGGTGCCTGCACATGTGTTCTTCATCAAATGGCTACACAGGGGTTGGTTACAGTCGCCAACTGGCCTGCAAAATGTCTCCCGTCTCGTCAACAGAGGCTTAATGGATATCATTTGTCAAGGGGTGTCATTTGCCTCCATGCTAAGAAAAGTGGGAACAGCCCATCCCACCCACTGAGCCCCTCTGCCAAAGGGGCAGCCCCACCCACTCTCTTGAGCCCCACTCAAGACGGCTGCAGGACCCTAGACGGGACCAACACAGCCCCCCCCCCATGACCCCCTCTGGCTACGTTATGGGCTGCTTGGGGACAGAGGTCAGAATACCACCCCCGGGCTCTTGTCTGAGCTAAGCAGCGGCCTTCTGACCCTCTCATGCAGTGGAGATATTTCCCACATGCGGGGGAACCAGAAGGCCCACTCACAGTCCGCAGGACAACGGAGAGTCAGTGTCTATCTGCCCTCCCCCCAAAAGGCTCTTGCTGTGTCCCAGAGGAGGGGAACTGTGGGAAACCTCTGAATTAATCCCAACTCAGTAGTTTCACTAGGGTGGAAATTATTTGTTCTCTTTTGACAATATTAAATAATGAAGGGGAGTAGGACATCACAAGGACTGTCAAGATCCCAAAAGGAGAAGAAATGCTGCTTCCACGGTCCCCCTTAAGGTGGGAAGAGGTTCCTGCTTCAAGCACTAGGGCCCGGTCCAAAACTTGCTGCCGAACATTTGGCGCTCAAGAGAAGCTTGGGCTGAGGGCACGAAGTATCTCATGCAAGCCTCCCTCACTAGAAACCCATTTCACCCTTTTCAATCAGCTGTTTGCAGTCCTGGCGGCAGCGGCGGCGGCTCTGCTGATGCTTCTCACCCAGCCCCCGCCTGCTAGAAACCACCACAAAGGTGAGCCATTTGCACAGCTGGCACTGAACTCCTGGGTGGGAAGGTGTTTGAAATGCACGCCCCGAAGGTGGCAGCTTGGCATTTGCCACGCTTTCAATCCATGGCTACCAGCCAGCACAGGGGATCCCCCCCCCCGCGCGGTGGGCAGAGCCCGAGACGTGCCCCGTCCCCCCAGCCAGCTGCCATGGGGTCCATCATCATCATCACCACCACCATTTTTTTATCCAATTTATGCCCCGCCCTATCCCACAAGTGGGCTCAGGGCAGCTTACAGCATGTAGCCTATAAAACAATAAAACGGTAAAAGCAGTAAAACAGCCGATGGCGTGACAGGCGATATCCTCACACCCCCAGGCTTCACAGCAGGGTGAATACAGGGGGCCCAGGGCCCAGTAATATTACCTGCAGGAGAGCTGTATTTTACATACACAGGTAGGGCTGCACTGTAATGAAATGGCTCAGACAGACACTTCGACAAAGGGACAGCGACCATAGACTACGCTACGGTGTGCTGTCTCTTGCTAGGTGATTTATGCATCGTTTAATGGATCACGTTTAAACCCTCATGCTTGGCTTCAGATGTCTGCAGTCCCCAACCCTACTGCACGTTCTGCTGGATGCCCCGTCCTGTTGACTGCATTTGGCTCACACTACGTAGAGCCCACCCTGAGTCTCGGTGAGAAAGGCAGGCTACAGAGCATGCAAGTGCATGAAACGGCCTCACCGGGGAGGGAATCCCACAGTTCTAGTGCCACGACCAAGAAGGCCCTTTCTCAGGCTGCCACCCACCTGCCCTTGAATGACGTCCCCTGAAAACAACTCATGGCTGGGCAGGTTCCTATGGAGGCAGGCAGTCCTCAAGACAGGCTAGTCTCAAACGGTACAGAAGAGCGGGGCTGCAGTGCGACGTTTCTGGGGAGCCACCATACAGCACGGGTCTGCTAAGCCACCTGAGAGCCACATGCTGAGCACCCCAGGACGACCCAGTTCACCACTGGCAAGCAGGGCCCTGGCTCCACTGCAGCCCAGTCGGCCCCCGTCCTTCTCCAGGACCTCAGGCAGTGCCCACACCACAACCCCCCCGTGGAAGATGGTCTTGGCTCATCCCAGTGGGAGAGCCTACAGCCACATCACTCCAGGCTGTCAAGAGCCCCGGAGAGGCAACGCCCCTGACTTACTGTTGTCAAGAGTGATCAGGAAAATTCTCTGGATCATGTGGTTGATGTTGAGCTGCTCACAGAGCTCCTGCTGCGAGCGGAAGGAACGGCTGATCTCGGCCACGGAGTAATCGCAGTCATCCAGACTTTCAGACACGCTGTTGTCAGACTCATCCTGGCTGGCTGAGGTTTCTTCCACTGGAAGAGGACAGCTGGTTAGTTAATGAGAAGTCCAGCCTGGCCCACTAGGGCCACAAATAGCCAACCCTCTCCCTTGGAGGCCAGTGTCAAGAAGCAGGAGGGGACTCCCAGGGCCCGTGCCTCAAAACTGGTCTCTGGTCAAGGAAAGCATCAGCCCCAGGGAATGGGAGTCTGGTAATTCACAAGGGCACTGGCTCTCTTTGGAGGCTGCCAGCCAGACACAGGCTGAGCACTTTTAGCTCTTTCCTCCCCTCAGGGTCTCCATATCGGTGTGATTATTAACACCTGTGTGCCTAGCCAGGGCAGCGACCACAACAGCTGCTCCATCACCGGGAACTCTCCTCTGCCAGAGACAATCCAAATGGGCAATTCTTCAAGAGGCACAGATGGACGGCTCTGACGTAGAGGCTGGGATGCAGGTAACCAGTGGGGATTTCTAACAGATGCTGGACTTCCAACTAATTTAATTCTCCTAGGAGATTCTACGTTTGTTCTGCAACTTTTTGTTCCAAAAAGAACAGGATCATCAGTGACAATCAGCCATGACAGCTAAACATAACCCCCTTTCTGACTGCCAGTTGGAGAGGGGGAGGCATAGTATATCTGTAATCACTGCCATGATGGGGTGCTCAGGGCAGGAAACAGGATGCTGGATCAGGCTAAAGGTCCAGCAGGGATCTTCTTACTGATCCTCAAGCCTTTGGGATGAGAGGGCTATCGAACACACACCCTTCGACTCTTGGCTGTGGGGGAGGGCAAACAGCACCCAAGTACTCCCTCAACCACCGCCACCACCACCACTCCTATGAGCCCTACATGGAAAAGCCAGCAGCAAAACGGGACTGAGCCTGCTGACCCGCTTCTTATCTCAGCAATGCCTCCTGTTTGGGATGTACTAAAAAAGAACGACGAGAATGCCCTCTGGAAAAAAGGAGCTCCCTGAAGGCCCACTGGATGTAATGGGACCAGGGATGCCAACTGACTTGACTGGGCACCACTGAATTACTGCAAAAAGCTAAAATAAGGAATGGATTAAGAGAAGTAACTAAAAGAGTCAAAGATGGTCCCTGGGACTGAATGAAAGCCCTGCAAGTGAAATAATGATGTCTGGCACTGGAATGACAACTTAAGAGAGTGGGACGATGTCCGCTGTGAGCTGAAGTGAGAGAGACCCGACACTTAAACGAATGGTCTCTAAAGCTGTGCAATCACCCCTGCACGCAATGTGTCCTTTGTGACCCTGGCTTTCACCCGGTCCATCTTCTGTGAGGGGCACGGTCCTTGTTTTTGTCACCACACTCTACACAGTTAACAAATATGAATCCTCTCCTCTCCCCCTTTCCTTTTCTCCCTTTGGGCCACCTCTGTCCAGGTCTGCTTCCATTTTATGTTCTGTCCACCTCTGCCTATGCCCCCTTCTTCCACATTCCTCCAGTGGCCCCTAGGCCATAGCCCTCCCGCCCCCCCGCCCCTTTTGCAAACCCTGACCCTTATTCTAGGCGATGTCTGACTTTGCCTGTGAAGATCAGAATCTATAAAGCAAGACTCAGGCCACGGGGCCATCCTAACCCGGACAGGGATGTGCATCCAACTGTTTGTACGCAGGAGTTTCCCCACACTTCTTCTCCCCATTCCAGTTGCCCCTTCTGCCTCCTCCTCCCCAGGGGGATCATTCCTGAAGTCATGGGATCCTTGTAGAACGGCTGTGTGGGCTGGCAGGCTGGAGCGAGGAAGGATGGCCGTGTGGATGATAATGCCCCACCTGCTCAGCACGGCTGCCCTTGCCGGACACTGATTTCACCCACCACCACCACCCTGTAACACCTGCACAGCTGTTCCTCCCCTGCTGGTCCTCTGACCCTGGGAGTGACCTGTCCAGGGCCAGGACAGGCTGTAGGGCATGACTGCTGGCAGTCCTACAGATCATACATTTCTCAGCTTCCTGCCTGGGGGGGTGCGGGGCTGAGTCTGCTGCGACCTTCTTTTTGCCCACTGACTCCCTCAGCCTCCTCCTCTCGACATGTGGCACCTCCAGGTCAGTGTTCCTTCTAAGCAGAGTTGGTGTGAGCTAGCTCACAGTTTTTTAGCCTCCAGAGCAAACTAATTTATGCAGTAGCCAGATCGCTCACTCACAACTTTAAATGCCAGTAGCTCACAGAGCTCACAGAGGAGAATTTTTGCTCCCAAGACTCCACAGCTTAAAGGGAGCATTGCTCTAGGTGCCCTCTCAGGGGGGACCCATGCCAGGAAGATTTCCTTGGCAGCAAGCAGCCAAGATGTCCCGAAGAGCCATGATGCAGCAGCTTCGCCTCAGAGGGGTGGGCGGTGCGGCAGCAAAACAGGGGGTCCTGCAGCTGGCCTCCCGCCACCCACCTGAAGGCTGCCCTTGTCTTTGCACCAGCGATGAAGCCAGCTTTGCCCACCCTGCTGTAGGACAAGGGGGGAAAGTATGTGATTTCTGACACTCTCTCCTTGATCTATATTGACAGCTGTCACTGTGCCTTCAAACGTTTAATCATAATAGATCCAGACCTTGGTATGTAACCTAGAAGCTTCTGGTTAGAGAAACTTATAGCAGCACATATATTTTCTAACTGCATTTTTGTGTATAAGAAGCCCTTGCAGATGGAATTAGGATGCCATAGACATGGAATGCGCACGCTGGAAGGCCGCCGAGAGCAGGTTTTATGTGATTCACAGCCCCTATTCTCCGTATGCCGGTCAGAAGGGAACCCAGTGTTCCCTAATGTCCCCACTGTCCTGGGGACCAGATGAGGAAACGCTAATCCCGAACATACATGACCAGGATCAGGAGAGACAATGATGCTTGGCACGATGTCAGCTGCCTGGTGCCCATTAGAGACTCTGTAATGTGTGAACCATGATACGCGATGTCACTGGGGGG
>NW_015160245.1:535101-538476 GCF_001447785.1 Gekko japonicus
GAACAAACAAAGGGATGCTGCCGCCGGGAGGAGAGGCGGCCGGCCGCTCGTCTGGTGGTTTGATTCCCCCACGCCTCTGCCACTCCCCACCTGCTGGGGTGACCTTGGGTCAGTCACAAGTTCTCTCAGAGCTGTCCTTGAAAAAGAGCCGTTTCTGTCAAGAGCTCTCTCGGCCCCGCCTACCTCACAGGGGGTGTCTGTGGTGGGGAGGGGGAGGGGGAGGGAAAGGAGTTTGTCAGCCGCTCTGAGACACCTTTGAGCCAGTCTGGTGCAGTGGTTAATTGCGCGGACTCTAATCTGGGACAGCCGGGTTTGATTCCCCACTCCTCCACCTGCACCTGGCTGGATGACCTTGGGCAAGCCACAGTTCTGACGAGAGCTGTCCTTGAAAAAGAGCAGTTTCTCTCAAGAGCTCTCTCAGCCCCGCCTCCCTCACAGGGTGTGTCTGTGGTGGGGAGGGGGAGGAGTTTGTCAGCCGCTGTGAGATACCTTTGGGTAGTGAAGGGCCATGGGGCATAAATCCAATCTCTTCTTCTTCCCTGAAATCACCGGAGCACCCCTGCCCTGCCCTGCCTTGCCACCACTGGTCCTCCCCACAGCAGTGCGCCTGCAAGGCCCCCGTGGGTGCTGCTGGGCTCCTGCCACCAAGCTCACTCTCGGCCTCGCCTGCCTCACGTGGTTGCTGGGGGGAGAAACGGAGGCCTGAGGATGGCTGGAAGGGGGAGATTCATCAGTCTCTCAGCAGGATCCATTTCCGCAGTCAAATTAGCTCACCCAGCAACTCTCCCCCCTTTGGGGAGAACCAGGCAGGGCCTCCGGCCTCCGGCTCTGGTGGGTTGTTTGCCCAGAGCTGGATCCTCTTGGGGAGCAGGGATTTCCCACCCGCCCACCTGTCTTCCCCGCGGCATTTGCTGTGCTGCGCCTTTAGTCACATGACCACGGAAATGTTTCTGTGCATCTTCCAGGGTTTTCCTGCCTTTCCCACAGTCTTTACCAAACTTCATACTACCTAAGCTGACCTGCCTCACACCTTTCATTACAACTTTATATTTAAAAAATTAACTTTTGTCCTTTACAGTTGTTTGTTTAATTTTATTTTAAATAAAATTCACTATTGCATATGCCCCCCAGAGTCCACGATAAAAGCCAAAATGTCTCCATGTAGACAAGAAAGTCCAGATCTCCTTGTTTCTACCCTCATCATTTTCCCTGCCTCATCCGTGGCCCACACACACAACAGCCATTTCTCCACCACACCCCCTGCCACTGGAGGGCTTTTTCAAAGTCAGCAATTGGCTTAGCATTACAGTGTTAGAATGCTGGCAATCTGTCAGGTTTCCCAGCTGTCATGGTTTTGAAAAAAGAAGGAGGTACCACTGTGGTGGGAAGGTAACAGCATTCCGTGTGTCTCAGCGTCTAGTCATGCCAGCCATATGACCACAGAAACCTCTTCAGACAGTGCTGGCTCTTCGGCTTGGAAACAGAGATGAGCACTGCCCCCTAGAGACGGATTCGACTAGCTTTCAAGCAAGGGAAACCTTTACCTTTTAACACCTTTCACTGTGAAGATTCAGAGCCTGTCATGTGACACCCACCTTGAAAAGTCAGGTTCACCGTTTGGGCGTGCTGTGTTCAACACAGTGTTCACCTGAGGAAACCGGGGCTGCCGTGGTTCAGCGTGCCTTCACCCAGCTCTGGCTGGCGCATCAGCTGCGTCCATTCCTGGCTCAGTCTGATCTAGCCACACTGATACATGCTTTGGTTACATCTAGACTGGACTATTGCAATGCGTCCTACTCGGAGCTGTGCTTAAAGCATGTTCGGAGGCTGCAACTAGTGCAGAATACTGTGGCTAGGCTGCTGGTCGGGGCCAGTTACCAGGATCATATGACTCCAGTCTTACGGCAATAACACTGGCGACTGAGCCACTCCCAAGCCCCATTCTAGGTGCTGGTTCTGTCCTTTAAAGCCCGACGTGGCTTGGGACCCGGGTCGCTAAAGGACCATCCTCTCCCAGACATTCCTGCCCAGGGAGAGAGGCCCTCTCGACTGTCCCATCAGCCAGAGGAGCTCGTCTGACAGTTACAGGGGAGAGGGCCTTTTCAGTGGCAGCCCCGTGGCTACGGAACAGCTGCCCCAGCGAGGGGGTGCCTCGTGCCTGGTCCCCTCGATCTCGATCTTCAGGCGGCAGCTGAAGACAGTTTTATTTATGGCAGCATTCAGTTAGCTCTTCTCCCGACCGGCAGTTTAAAAGTATTGGTTTTATCTAGTGGTTTTTATATATTTTGTTGTGATTTGTTATTACACCTTAAGTTCTTATAAGGTAAAAAGGCAGTAAATTTTTAAATTAACTCCCGGCACTTAACAGCAGGACGGGATGGCCCACCTTGGCAACGACTACGGTGGGATCCAGTAGCAACGAGCCTTGTCCACGTTTGAATGGAGGTTACCCACCAAAGCCCCCAAGTGCTCTCCGGGTCCCACAGCCAAGCCAGGCCAGAACCCTGGCTGAAAGGGGTCTAGGGCAGATGAGTCCTCTTGGGGGAACCTGGAGCCACTCCCTTCTCTCTCTCTTGGGTCTCTTACCCAGAAAGGGAAGAGTTGGGCTATGTGAGTTGCACCCCCTAATAGGCGCTTCTAAGTCAGATATTTCTGCATGCCCAAGGGTTCTCCCAAAACATAGGCGTGGCTGGGCCTGCTGTGTGTGGCTTTGCCTCTCCATACGGGACCCCCTCCTCTACGGCAGGGATCCGGGCATCTATCAACCCACAGAAATGACAAGAACCCAAAGTGGCCTGGGTGTGTTCCAGGGGGCACAGAACATCGGGAACAGATGAGAATCAGTGGAAGGGAACTAGAAGAGGAGGAGGAGACTGGGTGTATTCCCCTTGCCCTTCACTCGGGAGTCTCAGAGCGGCTCACAATCTCCTTTTCCCTCCCCCTCCCCACAACAGACACCCTTGTGAGGCAGGTGGGGCTGAGAGAGCTCTCTCGAGAACTGCTCTTTCAAGAACAGCTCTGAGAGAACTACGGCTTGCCCAAGGCCATCCAGCAGGTGCAAGTGGAGGAGTGGGGAATCCAACCCGGTTCTCCCAGATTAGTGTCCACGCACTTAACCACGACACCACACTGGCTCTAGAGGGGCGGGGGGGGGAGGGGGCATGGCACTCAGGCCCTTGAGAGCTCCTTACTCTGGAGGGCGAGGGGGTGTGTGTATTTATCTGTTGACCAACACGGACCTTCCAGTAAGTTCGAGGCTGCTGTTGTTTTCTAAGGTAGGAGGGGATGCTGACTCAGGTCCATTTCCTGAGCGGAGGGTTCATTTGAATCGATGATCTCTTTTTTTCTCTTTCTCTTCCCAGCCTACGCAGCCAT
>NW_015160245.1:538501-547162 GCF_001447785.1 Gekko japonicus
GAGAGAGGGAAAAAAGGCCCCCCCCCCCCCGCCGCCGGCTTCCTGTTGCTGACTTCAGAGAGGACGGTCCCTCGCCGCTTTCCTCTCCCCGCTCCGCTCGGGGTTCCTGGCTGCGGCCCGGAGTGGGTCATTCCTCCTTTCCCCCTGGGCAAGGGAGGCCGGAGGAAGGGCATGGGCGGCGGCCAGCATCCCCCGGGCGCGACGGTCCTCCTGGCGCTGGCGGTCGGAGGTAGGTGGGGGCCGAGTGCGGGGCAAGGGGCGGGCGGAGCGGGCAGGGGCGGCCAGGGGGACGCAGAGCCGCACGGGGAGGAGGTCAGTTGGAATAGCAGCAGCAGGAGATCTCCAGCCGCCAGCTGGAGGTTGACAGCCCCATGTCCCCTGTTATCTGTACCGCAAAAGAGCTCCTAAAATGATGCACATCTCAAAAGTTGCCAGCACACTTGGAAAGTAGCCTCTTCCACTGCACTGGCATCCCGTTTTTCGTTCTGAAAACGGCAGGTCCCATACATGCCAACCTCCCCCCCCCAAAAAAAAAGAATCCCATTAACAGAGAGCAGCAGAACCCAGCCCAGAACTAGGACGGCGGAGGGGTGCTGTGAGAACAAGGGCCTAAGAGCAGGACCCTGCAAAGAGGCGGCAGCCAGCCCAGCACCCTGCCTTCCCCGCCCCGTGGCCAGCCAAGCAGGGCCGGCTCGCTCACTAGGCGAACTAGGCATTCGCCTAGAGTGCCCTAGCCATTAGAGGCACCAAACTGCACCCGACCCCCCCCCAACCCCCCCACGCTGGCTCTGACTGGGGGGGGGCGCACGGGGGGCGCCAGAAGGGATCCTCGCCTAGAGTGCAAAATATGCTGGGGCCGGCCCTGCCAGCCAGGTACCTCCCTGAAGCCCACCAGGCACGGCTTCAGCTTCCTGAGGGCCGCAGCCCCCCTCTCCTCCCTTGGCCTCCAAGCAACAGGCATCCCGTGCGGCACTGCCTTGCATTAGGGGGATTCTGTTTAGCTCCCACGGTGAACAGCCGTCCCTGGATTTCATCCTTCCTGAAGATGTTGGCTTTCCATTTAAAGCCATTGAAGAGCTAAGCCAGGTACAATGCTGGGTGTTTCAGGGCCACGGCACCCTCCCAAGCAGTTATTCTTTCTAAATGACAGGTGTGCGTGAGCAGACTTGTGCCCTTTGCCACTTGTCCTTTCCCTGGCCTCAAATGCCCCTGCAGTCCTGCATTTTGCAGGCGAACCCCGCAGGCATTCGGCACGTTGCTTACGTCCCTGCCCTGCTGGGCAAACAGCTGCTCCGTGTGTCTGTGCAGCCTCGGAACTCGCAACACCAGGCCTCGTTTGGGCCCCAGCCACTGCTGCGGCCACCACACCTGTGGCAGCGAATGACACATTGCAGGGAGAAGCACACCTTCTGTGCCTCTTCTTGGTCACACACACACACACATGATTTTCTTCACTTAAATAAAGGTCCCGTGTGCTTTGACATCTCTTTTGTCCTGCTGCTCTACAGGAGCCAGGTAGAAGACCACAGGCACCTTTCCAGAGGTGAGGGGCATTATGACCCCTGGGGGTTTCCTTCCCAATCCTTTTTCCTGGTAACCCCCCCCCCCCCCCCCCCGCCCCCCCCCCCCCCGCAGCTCGGCTGCATGCGGAGTCGACACTTCCAGGCAGCTGCCCACTAGAGCCTGTTGTTATTCTTAGCCAGTTCAGACACCCTCGGCCTGTATTTGAGTGCCCTGGGGGCGGGGGCGTCAGTTCATGCCTCTTCATACTGAACTCTTCCCCGCATTATTCCCCCCCCCCCCCAACTGAGAAAGCTCTTCTCAGACCTCTTCACAGTCTGTTCAGGTTCTCACCCTCCTGAGTGGTTTGCGGGAAGTTCTGATGGAAAAAACACATTCAGCTTCTTTGCAGTCTCCCTCCCCGCCCGGCCTTCAGGGCACCCTCCGCCTCTCTGTGGTCTAACAGTCAAACTACCTCCTGGGCTGGCTTCCTGCTTCTGGCGCATCTCAATCTTTGTTTGAATGTGCTGAGGAATACGCGGCTGCTCAGTCCGCTGGGTTTTTTCCGTCGCCTCGCTGCCAGCCTGCATCTGTCAGGGTTTGGGCCCCTTTTTGTCCTCCTCCTCCTTCAAGGGAGCCTCCCGCTCTTTCAGGACGGCCTCCTTATCTCGCACGGCCGCCTTGTCCTTGCTCGTGGACTAGCCAAGCATCCTCTGGATCTGTGGTAGGAATTCTGTCAGTGCTTCAGTTTTCATCATTTTACACATCCTCTAAGTGTTCTGGAGAGCTCCAACCCTCTAGACCAGGGGTGTCAAACATGCGGCCCGGGGGCTGGATCACGCCCCCGGAGGGCTTCCATCAAGCCCGCAGTGGAACTGGCCCTCTCCTGCTTCCAGTTCTGCTGCTGCTGCTGCTGCATCCTAGCTTGCTTCGCCAGACTCTCTTAGTCACTCAGCCATCTCATGTTTTAACCTGGGTCCTACACTCAGAACTCTGAGCATGAGATTTCTGTGGTGAATGTCAATAAGTCAAAAGTAGGTTTGCAGCTTACAGAGGTAATGTTTTAAGCATGTTTTTATTTTAAGTTAAAAAAAAACCTTTGTGTTTGTGTCCTTTATAAAGTTTATACCTCCGCTACCTGACATTACATTTTATGGCACACACATGGCCCAGCCCAACAAGGCCTCATTTATGTCAGATCTGGCCCTTGTAACAAATGAGTTCGACACCCCTGCTCTAGACTTCCCTTCTCAACTCCTTTCTCGCCAATGAAGAAGAAGAAGAAGAAGAGATTGGATTTATACCCCGCCCTTCACCTGGAGTCTCAGAGTGGCTTACAAACTCCTTTCCCTTCCCCTCCCCACAACAGACACCCTGTGAGGTGGGTGGGGCTGAGAGAACTCTGACACAAACGGCTCTTTTTCAAGGACAGCTGTGCCAGAGCTTGTGACTGACCCAAGGTCACATCAGCAGGTGCAAGTGGAGGAGTGGGGAATCAAACCCGGTTCTCCCAGATTAGAGTCCGCCCACTTAACCACTACACCAAACTGGCTCTCAGTTGCCCTCATTGTTATTTCCCCCCCCCCAAGGGAATTTTATATTTTCAAATCCTGTGTGAACATGCTGGCCACCTGCCACTTATCCCGCAGCTACAGGAGCTGGCCTGGTGCTTCCGGACAGCCCGCGAGCCAGGCATGCCGGCAGGAGTCCCCCATCCCCAGCCACTGGTCTTTGGTGGTGGCGTGCCTCACCTGGCAGCGGCTGTTCCATTTAGCTCTCATGCCCAGTGGCCCTGGAGAGGAGCCCGCCTCTGGATCTGGCTAATCACCTTTCACCTAATCACCTAAGTCAGTGGCAGTGAGTTCCACAGGTCCCTAATGTTCTCCAGGGCTGGCAGAGACCCTTCCTGATGGGCGCCTGGCCCAGGCTTGGGCACTGAGCCTGGGGCATATTTGGCATGCCAAGCCGTGGCCTGGCCCCTGCATCTCTCCAGGGTTGCCCACGTGGCCGGAGGCCAGCTGCTGTTTCTCACTCTCTCCCTCCCTCCCTCTCTTGCTCAGGCATCATCGCCATCGTCGCCGCTGGAAACTCTAACCAAGGTAGAGGCTCTCTCGATGCCCCCTGGGCAAGGCAGCCCTGAGGGTGGGTGTGGACTGCAAGCGCCTTTGTCCCCAGACCTGCCGGAGGGTGGGAGTCAGCGGCTCCTGGCAGACCCTCATTTCTACACTCCTCCACAGGGCAACGGTGTGAGAGGCAGCCCCCGTGCCCCCCCCTTTGTCGCCTGTCTTGTTGATGATTCCGCAGAGGGGTCCCGCTCTCTCAAGAGCTGCCATGGACAAAACCATTTTCTAAAATGTGGTTTCCCCCATCATAAATTCCCCCAGAGAAACGCTAGCACTGCGATGGGGGGGGTTCCCTGCGTCAGACCCCCACTCCTAGGATGAAAGCCGTGACCATGTAGCCAGCACCCTTGCCAGGGAGGAAAGTCTCACTGGCTTCAGTGTGGTCCGCTTGTAAGTAGGGAGAGTCGTGCGTGCCCGCTGCCCAGACCAGAGGCCCTAGGAGAGGAGAGGCAGCAGTGAGTGAAAATGCCCCAGCGGGTGATGCAGAACTCGGAAGCCCCCACCGGGCTCATGCCCAGCCTGGCCCTCTCCTGCCCTCCCACGAGCCAGGGCCGGGGCCAGGCACGGCTGGAGCTGGGGGGCGGGGTGGGGGGGTTTGTAACAATCTCTGGCTCTGGCTGCTGCGAAGGAGTGCTTGCTCTTTCCTGAGACCCCCACCTATCAGCCCACGTCAAACACTGGGCCTGCAGGCCCCTGTGATGCCTGTGGGATGTGGGGGGGGGCCTCGCTCCCCCCCCCCTTTTTCTTCCACCTATTTGCTTTGCAGGCGTTTCCATCCAGGTGAAGCACGACAGAAGAGGTGTCTTCCTGCACTGCAAAGTGCCCGATGGCAGCTCAGTGCTGAGCTGGAGCAAAGACGGCAGCAGTGTCGGCTCTGGAACGGAGCGGAATGGAAGGAGACTGTTTGTGGGCTCGGCCGCGGATGACCCTAGAGGCCTCTACCAGTGCTACTCGGCAGCAGGAAACGCATCTCTGCAGCTGTACTTTCGACGTGCGTGAGCCCCTCGTTGTTCCTCACGGCAAAGGGAGGTCGGCTCAGGCAGTCCTGGCCGTGGGGGTGGCGGCCAAGGCTCCCTCTTGGCTGTGGAGTCCTCCTGGGAGCAAAACTCCTGCTTTGTGAGCCGCTGTCATTAGAGTTGTGAGCAGGTGATTCGGCTGCGGCATCAATTAGTTTGCTCTGGAGCCCTCCTTCTTCCTGAGTGAAGACAAAGTGTACGCCGCCCTGAGCCCGTTCGCGAAGAGGGCGGGTTATATATTTAAATAAATAAATAAATAATGTGTGAGCCGGAGGCTAAAAAACTGTGAGCTGGCTCACACTGACTCAGCTGAGAGGGAACACTGGTGGTGGCCAGAGGCAGAAGCCATGAAAAGCCTTTCGTTAAGACCCACAAAAGGGGCTGCTGGGGAGGGTGTTTGGCCAGAAAGTGGCCGGGGGGGGGCTTCCTAGGAGAGAGAGAGAGAGGTTTCCAGTGTGACCCCAGGCCCCCCCCCCCACGTTGATTTGTTTGACTGCCCTCTCCTCTTGAAGGGGTGTTTCCTGAATGGTTCCCTGCAGGAATGAAACTCCTACAAAAGGAAGCATTTGACTTCCTGCTCGGGCTTTGTCAGAAGGAGGCAATCTGGACCTCGCCCGTGTCTTGGATCCAGCAGGGATGTAATGCCAAAGCCTGACATCAAATATCCTGCCGGTATCAAACCATGCAGAGGAGAATCTCATGGGAGAAACGGGGGCCTCCTCCTTTCTGTATTTTCTTCAGAAGAAAGGCCGTTTTCATTCATATTTTGTTATGATGGAACCAATTTTAAAAAGAAATGACTTCTGTGAAT
This sequence comes from Gekko japonicus, assembly GCF_001447785.1. NCBI lineage: Eukaryota > Metazoa > Chordata > Lepidosauria > Squamata > Gekkonidae > Gekko > Gekko japonicus. The sequence goes on from NW_015160245.1 coordinate 543,952, forward strand.
ATCGGGTCCTCTCCTGGCCTTTCTGCCAGCCTGGCTCCTGGCCTGGGGTCAGAGGTCACAGAAGCTGAGAGGGCAGAGTTGGAGTCCCGTCAGACACCTTTAAGGCCAACCAAGTTTTATTCTGGGGGTGCGCTTTCGTGGACACGCTACTTGTGGCTGAAGCAGTCTGCGTGCCCACAAGAGCTTCTGCCCAGAGTTAAACTTTGTGGGTCTTAAAGGTGCCCCCGCTGGACTCCGACTTTGCTCTGCTGCTTCAGACCGACACGGCTGTGCACCGGAAACCAAGAGGAGAAGAAGAGGCAGCAGAGCTGACATGCCTGAGAGGCCCTTTCCCACCCAGCATCTCGGCTGTCAGACTGCAGTGACCATTTCCCAGGGTATGGCACCCAGGGAGAGCACCCAAGGCACTGCACGGCGGGCCTGGGGGGGGGTGTTGCTGGCAGAAACAGTGGCTGTGGCACAGGGCCAAGCTTAGACATGCTGCCAAGTGAGCAAGGGAGGAGGCGACCATTCAGGCAAGGGGTGAAGGAATACAACTGTGATCGATGGTGAGAAAGTTTTGGGAACAGATTGTAAATGGGGGGAAGCTTGCACAGCCATCCCCAGCGGTGAGGGGCAGGCAGTCTGCACATGCTCAGAAGCATTCTCTGGACTAGACTGTGTGACCAGGCCCATGCTCAGTGCTCTCTCTCTTGCCACAGTGTGCCAGTACTGCGTCCAGCTGGACACGGCCACGTTGCTGGGGATCGTGGCGGCTGACGTCGTTGCCACGGTGTTCCTAGTGGGGGCAATGTGGTATCTTGCTGCACAGGAGCCAGGCCGGCTCTCTCGAGGTAAGAGGGGACGGGGAGGAGAGGCCTCGGGGGGGGGGCTGCCCCACACATGAGACTGTCTTTGAAACAGGGCCTAGGAGACTGGTGTGCCGTGCACCACCATGGGATTTTCCCCCAAGCTTAAAAAAAAGATACAAATCAACACATCAATGTGGCATGATAAAGTGATAACGATCCATCCACTGGCCCCTCTGAACTCCCAGCATTCATTTTTTTAAAATACACTCTAGTCCCTTTCATTGTGGAGATACAAGGGGAAAGGCATGTTTCTGCAAGAAAAAAGGCTGGAGACCTGACCTTCTGCCACATGGCAGAATGCTCCAATTTGGCATTCAAACAGGAGCAGAGTTTTTTGGCAGCATCCACAAAACGTCGTCCCCTGCTTTTCGGAGAGATGGCAGTCAAAGTGCCTTATTTATTTATTTATTTTCATTACATTTATACTCCGCCCTTCCCGCGAACGGGCTCCTTTGCACGACATGTCCGGTGAGAGCAACATAGAGTACCCTCACTGGGTGGGAGCTGCATCAGTTATGCTGCTCCAGACCTGCAGAGGTATCTACCGGCTGATACAAGCGAAGCCAAATCCAGCTGCGTGTCCCTGGGCTGTGCCTCAGAACACCTTTGGCTGCTGAATGGTGACTGGCAGGGTGGCAGGAGAGGGAGGTGTGCTGAATGTTGCCCGCCCCCTCTCCCCCTTGTGTTTGTGGATTCTCCTACCTGGCGCCTGTCCTCTGGAGCAGAAGGGCACTGCGGGTGGAGGGTGGCGTATGACCCGCGGGAGAGGGAGCCCGCGATGGAGCCCTCTGCAGAGAGTGGGCCTTCTTCGGCCGTCTGAGTGGGAGCTGCAGGGTCACGTGGGCACCTGGGCTTGTTGCCGGGTTTGGGTCCAGGTGGGTGTCTCTCTCAGAGGTTTTAGAGGAAGGGACTGCTGGGAAAGAAGGGGAGGCCTAGATAATAATGGTCCCCGGCAGGGTTATAGAGCTCATGGTCTCCTTTGAGCTGGAGCTGGACGACCGGAGGTGTCCCGTCACTCCAGGGCCTGTCCTGGAGCAGTGTGTCCACAGGCGGCCTCACTCTGGTCTTTCCAGTCCATTTCTTTGTGTCGGCAGTTTGAAGAATGCCTGGAAGAGCCCCCTGGGAGAGGGAGATACCCCATCCCAGAAGCTGGTACAAACGGGGTTGCCTCCTGGGGCTTAGTTTGGTGCAGTAGCCAAGAGCTGGGGACTCTAATCAGGAGATCCAAGGGTTTTGATTCCTCACTCCTCCTCCACATGCAGCCAGCTGGGTGACCATGGGTCAGTCACAAGTTCTTTCAGAGCCGTTCTCTCATGAGTGGTTCTGGAGAGAGCTCTCTCAGCCGCTCTGAGGCAGGGCAGGGTATAAATCCATCGCTTCCTCGTCTTCTTCGCTGCAGGCAGTGGGAGGTGTGGGCTGCTTAGAGGGTGGCGAGGGGGTTGGGGGGCGGTGGCGCTTAGATGCTCCAGGGTGTGCCTGCTGGGTGGAGCAGCCCAGGGTCAGGCATGTGGGGGGGGGCAGTTGCTGAAGTCCTGACGAAGTGGGCCTGGGAGAATAAAGATGCCAGGCAGAGCAGCGGGCAAGCATGCTGACACCCAGCAGCCTCCTTCCTGGGCCTGCGAAGAGACCACGCGCCGCCAGCTGACTGGTCCGCCCACTCCTGCTAAGCAGGGCTCCTCCGTCTCTCTTTCTTTGCTCTCCGCAGCTTCCGACAAGCAGGCCCTTTTGGCCCACGACCAGCTCTACCAGGTGAGGGAGGGAGGGAGGGAGGGCTGCCCCCCACACCCCCGCGGCATCTGCTCAACTCCTTCTGGCCGGGAGCCGGCTGGGACATCTGGGCTCTTGGCCCTGCTTGGGAGGAGGCCGGCTCCCTTGGCACTCGCAGAGGGTGCCGTGGGGTGCTCATGTGAGGCCATCCTCAGGCGGGCGGGCGGGCTGCTGGGGAGGAGTGATGCCATCATCCCGAGAGGCACGGGGCTTGGGGGGGGAGGAGGAGAGGCCCCTCGACTGCTGTTGGTCGTGATAGCAAAAACGAACTTCCATGTTCAGGAGCAGGCTACCTCCGAAGACCAGATACTGGGGGACAAACGCTGAGGAGGGCTGCTCATGGGCCTTCTGCAGTCAGCATGCCGGGCCGTGCTCCTGTGGTTCTGGGGGCATCATTAGCTCCCGCACCGGGGCTTTGAGACGCAGAGCAGGTGCCTGAAATGCCTCAGACCTGGGCAGGGGACGAGACCCTCCCCCTCAGTAGTCTGCCCACTGCCAGGGGCCTGGCCAGGGCCACCATGGCTCGCAACGCGTGTCTGAGGGTGAAGGCCGAGAATCTGGGTGCCAGTCAACACATCACTGCTGGCCTAGCC
>NW_015160245.1:547173-553361 GCF_001447785.1 Gekko japonicus
CTGCTCTCAGCCCTTTTCATGGTGAAAAAAGTTCTGCATATTTGTTTATCCATTCATGCACTGCCTTGTTAATAAGAAAAAAGAATGGTGTTTGGGTTGCTTTGAAAGTGCAAATTTTTTTTGGGGGGGGGGCTGATTGGTGACATCACAGCAGGCCAGCCAATCAGTGCCGGGGGGCTTCCACTCTGACCTCCTTGGAGGGCCCTTTTTCTTCCTGAACGGGGCGAGCACAGGGGGGCTGCCTCCAAAGCAAGCCCTCCGGTTCAGAACATGGCACCTGCTTGCACAAAGTGCCCCAAGGCCTTGGCTGCGGCCTGGAGGACGGACGCGTGGTCACAAAAGCATAAAGCGGGTAAGGTCTTGTGCTAACGACGGACCTCTCCCCATCTCTTTCCCCTCCGCTCTCCACAGCCGCTTGGAGAACGCAACAACGGGCAGTACAGCCACATCGGAGCGGCCAAGGCCCGCCGCCGGTGAGAGTGGGGACAGACTGCCTGGCTCGGAGTGGCTGCCGCTCGCATCTGCTCAGTGGGACTGCTGACCGTCCTTCCTTTGTGCGCGGGGGGGGGAGCTGCTGGAGAGCAGGCGGTTTCACGCAGCCACGACAGAGGTCCATTCAAGGAGTTCTGGTCTCTCAGCGTGCTCCGTTTTCCATCACCTCTCTGGCTTCGCAGAGCCAAGCAGTGGGCGGGCTGCCGGCTCCGTGCTACTGACCCAGGCCCGGATTTGGGCTTCTCTGTGTCTAAAGAAGAGGAAAGGCAGAGCTGTTCCTGGGAGCTATTCATTTGTCCAGCCCTGTGTGCCTCTGCTTTCTCCTACGATGAGAATCTTTGGAATCTTCCCTGAGTTTCAGAAGAGGACTAAGAAGTCTTGTGGGGTATCTCTGAACATACGGTGTGGTTTTCGCAAGGGGGGCTGGTTTAGTGGGGGGGGGGGCTCTCCCATTGCAGAATATGGCACCACATCTTGAACCCAGAGCCTGGTCTTCACATCCCTTGGTGGAGGACAGACTTGAATGCCGCTCCCATCCCCACCCCCGTGTCTTTGCAGCCCCTCCGGTGCCTCAATAAACGCTTTGCTGGCTTGATTCCAAAGGTGTCCTCTGAAAGGAGCTGTGTGAGTTTGAGCTGAGATGTGAGGGCTGCCTCAGAGCGCTGGCGGGCGGATGAGCTGCTGCTGCTCTCCCCCCCCCCACGCAGCTGCACTTGCTCCGACCACGACCACATCCCGTGAACAAAGGCAGGGCCCGGGGCTGAACGTTCTTAGGAGAGAGAGACCACAATCCTCCCGCCCCCACCACCACTTCCTGTGCCAGTCTGCCTCCTGCAATGGAGGTCTCAGCGCGGAACCCCTTCAACCCAGCAGCTGTGGGGCAGGACGACCCTTTGGCCGGGGCTTGGCCTGGTTTCTTCCTCTCTCGAAGCTTGCCTGCAGGGGAATAGGCCTTGCTTGGGAGCCAGTTTGGTGTCGTGGTTAAGTGCGCGGACTCTAATCTGGGAGAACCGAGTTTTATTCCCCACTCCTCCACTTGCACCTGGCTGGATGGCCTCTGGCAAGCTGTAGCTCTGATAAGAGCTGTCCTTGAAAAAGAGCAGTTTCTGTCAGAGCTCTCTCAGCCCCACCTACCTCACAGGGTGTCTGTTGTAGGGAGGGGAAGGGAAAGGAAAGGAGTTTGTAAGCCGCTCTGAGACACCTTCGGGTACTGAAGGGTGGGGTATAAATCCAATCTCCTCCTCCTCCTCCTCCTCCTTCTTCTTCTGCCCCCCCCCACACCCTCCGTCAAAGCTTGGGGCTGGCGTGAGCTCTCCTGGCCATGCACACACTCTCCAGCAGCAAGATGTTGCCCAGCTGTGGGGACAGTGGGGGGAGGTCTTGTGCAACAATGGGAGGGGGGGCCTCTTCCTGAAGAAGACCTGTGCTGTCACCTCTGACCATCTGCTGAGGCTGCAGGTGTGTCAAAGCAGACACCAGCGAGGGGGGGGCTTTCTTTGCCCCCAGCAGTAGTACCAGCCCCCCCCCCCAAACACACACAAATAGTCCTTGGCAGTGCAGGGCCAAAGGAACTCCAGCGAGCACTTTCAGATTACGGCCGGGACCCGAGGCCTCAGAGGACAGGCCCTGGGGGACAGCCGAGTTCTGCAGGAGGCAAGTAGCAGCGGGGGGTGGGGGGGTGGCATTTCCAGGCAGCTCAACTGCGGGATGGATGCCATTTTTCGAGTGGCACCTTGAAGGGGGGAGCCCACCCCATGTTGCCCGCCACCAGCAAGCCCCTTTCATCACCATGTTAACCAACAGTTTTGTAGTTCTTACGGGGGTCCCTTAGTCCTCTGTACAAACAAGCTCAATCCCATTTGAAAGGAACTAAACCAAACACCATTTGACTACTTTATGGCCGCTGCACAAAAACAAAGATTTTAAGGCAAAAAGGTCCATCAATTCATTCCTCTTCTTCATCTAGTTCCTCTGCATATTTTGCTGCAGTGCTTCACGATACAAGATCCCATCAGCCTCACCCATTTCCAAGAGCAGTATAATTACAGGCCCTTTTGGCCAGTTCTCATCTGACTAGAGCAGTCCCGCACGGCAGGGAACCAAACATCCCTATTCTGTAGACTCACCCGGAGGAGGAGGAGGAGGTAGGGGACCACTTGGAAAAGAAAAGCAGGAGAGGCCAAAGAACCTCTCTGGCTCCTACTTCCAGCAGCCTTCTAAAGGTCTCCTCCCTCCCTCGCCACCCAATGAGAAGGGAGCCCTCACTGGAGAAGAAGGCCCTGAGGCTGGGAAAGATCGAAGGTCAAAGAAGACGAAGGGGACGGCAAAGGATGATGTTGTGTGCTAACCAAGACCGAAAACCTGGTCAAACTCTCACACGTGGTCATGCAAACTAGCAGAGCTTCGCGACCGGACACAATAGTGAGAGCAGATCCTAGAAGGGGCCTATGGGTGTGGGTGCACTGTGAATAAACCAATCACGTGGGTGTGTTGGGTGTGGCATGGGACTCGCTTTTAAGCCGGCTCTGGCCCCTGCGAGGGCATCTCGGTTTCCTCCTGCCTTTAATAAAATATGAGCTAATCGCAACAACGCGTCTGGACCCAGTACTTTACAGATGAGATGATCAGACAGTGTCATTGATGCAACGAACACGAAATGGAGCAGACTCCGGAGCACAACAGAAGACAGGAGGGCCTGGCGTGGGCGGGTCCATGGGGGTCACGAAGAGTCAGACTCGGCTGTGTGACTGAACCGCCGCCACCACCCTCTCTCGCCAGGGGATCCCTAATGCCAGCTTGATCCAAAAGAAGCATCTGGGCCAATTCTACAACAGTTTGGTCACGGAAGGTCCTTGTTGGGCATCGAAGACCACTTTGCAGACCGTTGGCCTTTGAGCACCAGGGGATTTCTGATAGCTGGACCCTCAAGCCAAAATAGCTTGGCGACCCAAATAGGGACCAACACTGGTAAATGTTCAGACTTTTGGGTCACCCAGACCATTCCAGGAACGACACAGTGCACTTCCAGGAGTTTCCCCGTGTGTCGCTGAGGCCTGGAGGCCACCCGGCTCTGCTCACCTGGCCGAGTGCAGGAGCCAACCGTTCAGCCGTTCAGAACAAGGCACGAGACGGCTGCATCAAGCGCCCTCGGAGCCAATCTGAGACTCTCCCAAGCTAGTCTGAAGACTTGTGCCAGGCAGCGTTTAATGCAAAAGGGCCTTTAACAAAGATTGACAAATGCAGGGGGGGGAGGAGGTGTTCCCAGGGCAACGGCTGGGCACTCTACTGGCCAATCTCTGATATGCACTGCTGTGTCTCCAAAATGTGCCGGTGGAGTACCCCGGTGGCACTGCACGGCAGCTGGGTCCAGGCATGGTAAAGCCACGGAGCAATGCTGGTGTGAGCTATGGTACCAGCAGGGAAAGGGGCAGACCCAGGGGCACAGCCGGAGTTTGTTGGTTTCCTAAGCCATCCCAGCCCAGAAACACCCCCCAAACTGGTGGAAAGTTACCCCACGAAAAGCCACAGCATTGCCCGTAGGTGCCCATGCAATGGAGAAAAGTGCCTCCCACAGGTGTGGTGCCCACCTACAAGCACCGGCAGAGCACAGGATGCCAGCTACAGCCACCACCAGTTACCACCCTCCCCTGCACCCAAGCACAGCCCCACCCAGCACCACATAAACTCCAGCCGTGGCACCATGAGAGGCAGTCGGACGGGAGCACAGCCCAGGACTCTATATCTCAGAGGCCCCCCTGTTACACACCGTTCAAGTGCACAGCATTGCACTTTGGTGGCGAGAGAGGCACAGAGAGGGTGCTTGGCACCACTGAGGGACCGCCTAACACCAACACTGTTAGCCAAATTGCCTTTAATTATTAGTTAGTCTAAGTGAAGTTATGATTATTAATTGGCAATAGGCAAATTAGGGTTCTCACCAATTTATACAGAAGTCCCACCCTTGCTGTAAGTATCTGAACAAACACAGAGACTGGATTCAGAAGAATATAATGTCTCTTCACTGGGAGATATATATCATTCAAACAATACACAAACACACACACATTTATAGAACTAAGGAAGCAGAGGTGATTGACGGCTTATAGAGGTAGCTTATAGAGGGGTGATACAACCTGTTCAGATGTGCAGAGGTCCATGGATGGTGGCCTAAACTCAGAGAGTTTAGGGGTGGCCTGCCATGTTGGGTTATGGCAGAGAACACACAGTCTGAGGCCATAGTTGCACTGGGATATACCCTATGGAAGACAATGCAGACCAATGCCTGGTCCTGGGGGCTGGTCTCAGGTAAGAACAATAGATTTCCTGGGCCAATAATGAGTCCCAGGGGTGTGTGGCCTCAGGATGGGCAAGGCCTAGATGTGACCAGTGAACTTCCAGAGGGGCAGGGTCTAGATTTAACAATAGAAGCCAGATGCTGGGTGGCTAGTTAAATGGATTATCTGAGCACTAATGGCTCTGGCCAGGGTAAACAAAAGGTGGGAGACGTCCCTGATTAGCGTCAGGGAGGATCATTAATAATTTGAATGCTTGTCCCTGTATCTTGATGGACAGAGTAGGAAAGATAAGTATTCAGACAAAGAATTAAATAGACTTTAGAAATGTAGATACTTTACCTGCTAGAACTCATTGTCATTCCATAAGCATAATCTCTGCTGGGTGGAGGGGGAAGACTGGAGGCTTGCTCTGAGGTTGCCTGTCACCTGAAAATGGAGTCCCCTTTTTCAGAGCTGTGGCTAGCTCTGTGTTTCAGAACCAAGAGTGCCTTCCTTGGCCTGAATTTTGTGGGCCTCTGGATCAGGTTAGAAGTGGGGTGCCCTTGCTATGGGGCTACCCAATAGTAAAAGGCAGCGCCTCTGGTTACAACACCCAAGGGTATATTAACACATGGGATTCACTGCCACAGGAGGGGGTGGCGGCTACAAGCACAGACGGCTTCAAGCGGGAATTGGATAAGCATATGGAGCAGAGGTCCATCGGTGGCTGCTAGCCATCAGGTATAGATAGGGACTCTCGGTCTGGGGCAAGGGATGCTCTGTATTCTTGGGGCTTTGGGGAGGCAAGAGGGCTTCTAATGTCCTGGCCCCACTGGTGGACCTCCTGGTGGCAACCTGGTATGTTTGGCCACTGTGTGACACGGAGTGTTGGACTGAAGGGGCCACTGGCCTGATCCAGCATTGGCTTCTCTTCTGTTCTTAAGGGGGTGAGCAAAGTCTATGCTACGTGGCTAACGTCTGGTTTCAGAACAGGGGCCCCATTTCTGGAGGCTCAGCCCCAAAGGGGCCGCCGTGCACTGCTAGGGGTGCAGGGGCAGGAATCCGGCCACCCCTGCTCCTGCCTGGGCTCCCACCGGACAGTGCTGTGGCGCCCACTCCGGAGGCCAGCAGTGCGGCTAGCACCTGAGGGTGGCCCACGCCAGGACGAGACCAGGCTGGTTCTTGCCCCACCTCCCCCCCCAGCTGGGACTCTCTCCTAGGAGTGCCCCCCTTCACCCGTCTGTCGGAGCGGGTGGGCTCTGACTCAGGGCGCCCAGGCTGGGATCGCTGGTGGTCTTCCTGGAGCCCCCGGGCCTCTGCTCTGTTCAGATGCACGACACACGGCAGGAGCCCAGGCCCCCCCGGAAGCCTGGCCCCATGTGTTGGTCCCGACCATCTTCCCAGGAATGAGCGGGGGGGGGG
>NW_015160245.1:553403-558611 GCF_001447785.1 Gekko japonicus
CCCCACCCCCCCACCCCCCATAGCACTGCTGGCATCCGATAAGCCATGCAGCTCCACCGTGCAGGCGCAGGGAGGCTGGGGTGGAGGCCAGGGGGCGGCTGCCACGGATACAGCACGGGGGGGGGGCTATGGAGCAGTGTCCCAGGCAGGACGATGGCTGCCGAGGGTAGGCTGCTGGTCTCAGGGGAGGGTCACTGCCCGCCTCATCTGGACAGGAGATGCTCCTGCGGTCATCAGGAGGCGGAGGATGGGGACCGGCCAGCCAGCGGGGAAGCGGGGGTGGGGGCCCCGGCCAGCTGAGTCTGGCCTGCCATGCCCTCTGTGGGTCACGGGTGGGGGATCTCGGCCTCTGGAGCCCTGGCAGGGAGGAGGGGAGGTCTGGACTGGTTCCAGGCAGGGGGTGGGAGCATGCCCCCGAGGGGCAGGGCCAGGCGCCCAATCCCTACTATGGTACATGGAAAAAGCATTAAAACTATAAAATGAATACAGACAGTGTTAGTATTAATACATTAATTTTTAAAATATCAAGTGGCGAAAATTACAGTTTCCTCCCATTTCCAGCCTGTGATCGCCTCATGGATGTGGGGGAGTGGGCAGAAACAGTCTGAGGAGGAGGAGAAGAGGAGGAGGAGGAGGAGGGTGCCAGCCAAGATGGAGACCGTCGCTGCCCCCAGCCAAAAGCCTGGCAGAACATCCTCTGCCTCCCAGGCCCTGCGGAGCCGCATGAGACCCCGCAGCAGCAGCAGGGGGGGGGGGCCCTGGTGGTGTTTGGCAGAGAGCCCCACCGGGTTGGGGCCAGGGCTGAAGAGGCCCTGGCCCTGGTCGAGGGCAGCCGGGTGTCTTTAGGGCCACGGGCCACCAGCAGATGGCTATCTGAGGAGCGTCACACTCTCCCAGCCTGGAAGGCCAACACTGGAACCTTGAACTTGCCTTGGTACTCCACTGGAAGCTGGCGCAGCACACGGGTCGTATGTGCGCCGTCAGGACTCGTGCCGCTGCATATTCTGAATCAGATGGAGCTTCCAGGTCCGTCTCAAGGGCAGGCCAGCGTAGAGCGAGTTCCCGTAGTGAAGCCCGGAGGTGCCCGCTGCGTGGATTACCGTGGCTAGGTCAGAACGCGACAGGAAAGGGGCTAACTGCCGAGCCCGGCATAGATGGAAGGATGCCAGCTTGGCCGTGTGTGTGTGTGTGTGTGACCTGGCCCTCCTTTTCTTTTTTTTAACCAAAACAATTTTATTATTTTTAACATAAAAATACATCATAAACTTTGTTATCAAGGTTTCTACAAAAGTATCACAGAAAAACACTCAGAGTTCACCAAAAACATGCAAGAGAGTATACATAAATTTTAAACTGTTTAACCAAATAACATTAGTTTATATTTGACATTTTTGATAGATTCCCAGTCAAAGTTATCAATAGAAATGTTATCTATAATAGGATACCATTTCCCCAAAGGGTTATATAATTCACATATCTCTAACTTTTGGTCAGGTGTGAAAACTGGGCCTCCTTATTCAGGGAGGCGTCCAGGGCCACGCCCAACCTCCTGACGGGCTGCATTTGTATCGGTGGTGCCCCGTCAAGTGTGAGAAGCCGCCCTGCCCCCCCCCCAGCTACAGAGCCTCCATCTTTGTTGGGCTCAGTCTCGGCCTGCCCTTTTTCTAACTATCCCACCACGGCCAGGTTTTGTGGGGTGGCATCCGGGTGGCCGTCCAGCAGCAGATACAGCTGAAATTCCATGCCAGCTGGGTGAGGAGGCACACGGCATTAAAGGCCACGGAGCGCCACACGTGGGGGTGGCCCCCAGAGAAGGGGTCCGTGGCTCACGGAGGGGCCGGGTGATGCCCACCACAGTCTCGTGCCAGAAATAAAAAAGAGGAACGGTGACACCCTTGGGAGTGTGACAGTTTCTTTCACCCCTGGAGACACGTCCGCTTCTGAGTCTCCTGTGCCCAGCAGCAGCAGTGCCCCGGGTGAGGGACGCGGCGCCCAGCTCCAGGATGGTATCTCCGCACTGCACTGACCGCCTGCCTCTCTCGCTGAGGCTCATGGCCGAAGGCATTTGTGTCTGACACTGCAGCTTGGTTGGTAGCAGAGAGGTCTAATAAGCAGTGCAATAGGACTAGGATTAGAAAAAGCAGAGGCAGTGCAAAAAGGGCTCAGACACGGTACCTCAAGTGGCACAGAAGAAGAAATTACACAGGGAGAAAACAATGCAGGATAATACATACAGCAGGGGGATAACATGCACCATACACGGTGGCATAAACTGCAGTCCTCTTCCCTTGGTAAAAGTGATTTTCTGAGCCATTCCAATTATGCTATTGCCCTATTATTATAAAAATGCTCTCCCAAACAACTTCTACATAGGGGTGCCGGCCTCCAGGTGGGACCTGGGGATCCCCTGGTCCTGCAGCTCATCTCCAGCCAGGCGACAGAGACCAGTTCCCCTGAAGAAAATGGCTGCTTTGGAGGGTGGACTCTGTGGCATCGTGCCCCACTGAGAGGTCCCTGTCCTCCCCGGGCTCCACCCCCAAATCCCCAGGAGTTCCCCGGCCTGGATCTGGCAACCCTCCCCTGCGGCTGGTGGCTAGAGGGGGGCTGGCAACCCCACCTATCCTGATCTCAACAAGCAGGCTGTCCCACAAAGCGGGGGGGCACAAGAGAAGAATGGGCAGCGGTTGGTTTGGCCCATCTGCAGGCTGGCCCCGCCAGAAGGCCCTGCTCTGCTGTGGCGGAGCAGAGGGGGAGCGGCGGCCCTGCAGGCCAGAGGGCCCAAGGCCACGAAGGGATTTGTAGGTAATACCCAGGAGGACCTGGAATTGAACTCGGTAGCTGCAGGTAGGCCTATCCTTCGTATCGTCTATATCTATGCCCCTTGCTCTTCAAAAGGGAAATGGGCCCAGACTGCTCATCTGGCCCAAAAGTCACACCGCAGTAAGCCAAAATTGTTGAGCAAAACCCAAAATGTTTAGTTCACACAAGGTCTTTTAAAAACTCGCCCTATGAAGGCCCCAACTCAGACAGAAATGCTCCTTTTTCACGGATTCAGATGGGTAGCCGCGTTGATCTGAAGCGGCAGAACAAGGTTCAAGGCCCCAGTCAGGCACCTTTAAGACCAGCAGAGTTCTATTCAAGGTATAAGCCTTTGTGCGCATGCACACTTCTTCAGATACAATGAAGTGGAACTTACCAGTCCATGCATATAGGTAGAGGGTGAGCTGAGCAGCATACAGCATAATAAATGGTGTTTAAGAGACGGAAGGACCAAACTGGAATAAACAGCTTAGTTTATATGGTCACCGTTTCTTTGGGCTTAATTCTGGGGGAAGGCATAGTGAAGGAAATAACTATCAGAATTGGAGACTGATGGGCAGACGGACCCTTCTCAACTGTAGAATACAGAGAGTAATTAACTGAGACCCTGCCATTACACTCCATCCATCTCCTCTCAAGCGTGGAGGTGACCTTACAGCATCCTCTTCTTCGAGGTGGGGCGACTGGCTGTGCAGTGTTTCTCCCCTGTCCCCAGACCAGAGAAATACATTTCAATCTACCATTCCAAATTACATTACATTCTACTATTCTTTACATTACAATCTACTATTCTAATCTACTATTCCAAATAAGAAATGAAATAAAGAGGATGTATAACCCATGTGGGGGACTGGTGGGAATACATATGTAAGGACTGAATAAGGTTAGCATGTGTAGTGAGATAAGAAACCAATATCCATGTTAGATCCTGGGGATTCCATTGTTCTGAGTGTTGCGATAACTTGCAACTCAGCAATTCCCCTTTCTAGTCTGCTCCTGAAGTTTCTTTGCAATAAAACAACTACTCTGAGGTCACCCACAGAATGTCCTGGAAAGCTGAAGTGTTCTCCTACAGGTTTCTCAGGTTTGTGATTCTTGATGTCAGATTTGTGTCCATTTATCCTTCGGCGTAGAGTTTGGCCTGTTTACTCTCAACATTCCACAATTAAGAAGGGTCCATCTGCCCATCAATCTCTGATTTTGATATATTTATTCCCTTCACTACGTTTCCCCCAGAATTAAACCCAAACAAATGGTGACCATATAAACTAAGCTGGTTATTCCAGTTTGGTCCTTGCATCTATCAAACAACTGTATTAAACTGTATGCTGATTTGGTGCTCTGCCTGCACGTATGGACTGGCAACGTCCATTTCAATGTATCTGAGGAAGTGTCCGTGCACACAAAAGCCCATCCCTTGAACAGAACTCTGTTGGTCTTAAAGAGATGCCACAGGAGGACTTGAGATTTTCTTTTGTTCCAGGTTCCACAGCAGTGAGGAGGCAGTTGGCTTCTCCAGCAGGCATCCCCCTCAGAAAGACCTGGGCTCCAGTCCGGCGTACACCTCCCGCTGGCCTTTCCGGATGGGCTGCAGAAACAAAGGGTTGGTGTGACTCCCTTAGGTGGGCTAGCAAGGCAGAAAGCAATGCTGGGAGCGTGAGTGACCGTGGCCACCACCACCACCACCACCACCACCACCACCCCAAAAAAAGCTGACTGCAGACAACTGCACATGTCCCTCGGCCTCCCATCCTGCCCACACGGGAAACACAACAACCCCAGCTGTCTGACACCACGGGGGGGGGGGGGGGGGGCAAGGGGGAGGGAGATGGCACCCACCCACTCCAGCTTCTTCTCCCACCCTGGGAAGTGCAGCCCTCTCCTTACCTCATAGTCTGGATTTGGGACAGGTGGGGGGCGGTCCTCCCGCTGGCCTGCAACACAAGAGGAGGGGGTGTTTCCACAAGCAAGGGAGCATCCTCCAACTGTGGCTGTGAGACACACACACACACACACCCCTGGGGGATCCCTCACAGAGCCCCGCAGGGAATAGGGTCGCCAGGTCTGGGTTGGGAACTACCTGGAGACTTTGGGGGTGGAGCCAGGAGAGGGCGGGGCATGGGGAGGGGAGGGGCCTCGCTCCGTGTGGGACGAGGCCACAGAGAGTCCACCCTTCCAAGCAGCCATTTTCTCTCCAGGGGAGCTGGTCTCTGTCAGCTGGAGGTCAGTTGTCAAAGGGGGGGATCCCCCCAGGCCCCACCTGGAGGGAGGCTGGCCACCCTAGCAGGGAACGCCACTCCCCCCACCCTGCACCCCTCCCCCGGCTGGCGCGGCCACGGTCAGCTTAGCTGGGCTCAGGCCAGTGGCTGGTCACCCTGCCAGGGGCTG
>NW_015160245.1:558970-562511 GCF_001447785.1 Gekko japonicus
CGGGTACAGCCCCCCCCCCCTCCCCCTGCAGAATTCCCCAGGACCCCCTTGCTGAGAGGGGCCGAAGAAGGGACAGGGCAGCCGCTCCCTCCCGGCGGCACCCCCAGCCAGAGTCCGGGCCACCTGAGTCAGGCCAGGCACTCCCAGCCCTCGTTTGGGGAGGGGGCGGGGCTGCACAAGCATCACCAGGCCTCCCCCCCCCACTGAAGCCCCGTGGGTGGCCATGGGTGCTGCCTCCCCTGCCTCCGAGAAGAGGGACCGGCTCTTCTGAGGTAGGTACGCCCCCCCCCTCACTCACCCCTTGGCCGTGCTCGAGGGCCTCCCGCTGCAGGACCCCCACCAAAGGGGGCTGCCCGTTTCCGGCTGCAGTGGTAGGTCAGGATCAGGACTCCGAGGGTGACCAGGAGGTCAGCTGCGATGATGCCCGTCACGACCCAGAAGTCCATCTCCACGCACCCGGGGCACTCTGCTCGGGAGAGGGGGGGTGTAGCAGCAACCTCTGGACAGCCTCCCCCCCCCCCCCCCCACACGCAGACCACTCCTCCCCCCAGCCATGGACCCTGCTGGGTGTCTGCTGGAGCTGGCCAGGCAAAGGTCCTGGGTCAGCCCCTCCTCCTGGAACGTGGGGGAGACCCCTGCCCCCCCCCCAATCCTGGGCTGCTGCTGCTGCTGCCGCTGCCACCCCTTCGCGAGCTGGAGCACTTACCTTTGACATACAGGTAAATGGGCGTCCCGTCCGGGTCACATCTGTACCAGCCATTGTCCTGTGTCCCTTGATAGTCTGCTAGCGTGCAAGAGGATGAAGAGCAGTTGAAGAGCGGGTCCCAGTCGCTCGCCTTTTTCTTCGACAACGAAGCATTCTGCGTAGGGCAGGTGAGGGTCACGTTGCTCCCAAGGAAGCTCACCGGGATCTCTGAAGCGGAGCAGACAGGCAAAGAACAACAACAGGCAGGGCCCGAAAGAGTTTGGATCCATCAGCCCGCCCACGCGCCCGCCCGCCTGCCCGGGCTCTGCTGAAGCAGTTGCCCAGCACACAGTACCCAGGGGACTTTCTGGTCTGGGCCCTCATCGAAGGCCGAAAGGCTCCACTCCAGTGGGCTGGGAAGGGCCATCGAGCGGCTCCTCACCCCTCGGGGAACTGGGAGGGAGGAAACCCCACCCAGGGCACCCACACCCCCACACACACCCTGGGGCAGGCAGGAGCCTTGCTTGCTCCGCGAGTCTGAGGGTGGGTCTGTCTCCCCACCATGCAGACAGACTCACCCAGGAGAAAGAGCCAAGGAGGAGAGCACTGCCAGTGAGAAAATCCGGAAAGCGAGCTCGGTGCCTGCCTTGTCCTGCTCTGCTCTGCTCTGCTGTGCAAGAGCCCCTCTGGGGTACCAGCAGCCCCCCCCCCCGCATTTCACAGGCATCCAATCAGAAAGCCACCCGTTTTTAGATTCATGAGCCTTCACTTTACTTACTTGTAAAAGTGGAACTCTGGCCAAGTTCCCTGAAATGGATTTATATGGAATTGTTGCTACCTGTGCAATTTTATTGTTTACTGTTTTGATCGTTTTAATGTGATTTTATTGTCATGAGTCTTGAACTCAGTTTTTTTTTTGTGATCCGCCCTGAGGCTGCTGAGGGAGGGTGGAATAAATATCTCTAAATAAACTAAATAAATAAATAAAATGTGGCTGGGAGGGTCCCGGGGCAAAGACACCAACTGCTGAGAATTTGATCCCAGCTGGAGAGCAAACGAAGATGTCACAGTGGGACTCTGACGATTGACATAACAGCCGTTTCCACACAGGTTACCTACCCCAGAATCTGATGCTGCTGGGAGGTGACATTTCTCCTGTTTCCCCACAGCATTGTAGCGTATTCACGCATTGCCTGCAGTCTAACCACTTTTCTCGTTTTCGGAGTGGTGCAAGAACTAATTCAGCTATCTCTAAAAGGTAAAATCTATAGAGTGGGCAGCTCTTCAGCATCCCAGACAAAGGAGACCTGAACAATCTCCAAGCAATTTCCAGACCAACAGTCTCCATCGACTCCGACAGATCTAACAGGTGCCTCCAATTGCCTACTTTGCTCCAAAGTTTTGGGAAAGATCACAGCGAAGCCAGTGGCCACTAAGTGGGCAGGAAAGTTCAGGTTTTCCCAGGCCCACCCACATGGCAGCCATTTCTTCCCCTCACCAGAGGGGGCTTTTTTAAAATTGGCAACTGAGTGTCATTTCATTGATATAATATTATAACAGTGTGTGTTCCATGTTCCCTGAATTATAAGCTTTCATTAAAAAAAGCAGCAAGTCTCTTGTACCTTTCATTGTGGAGATATAAGGGGAAAGGCACATCTCTGTAATGAAAAGGGTTAGAGACTTTAATAAAATTGAAAGTTGGAAATTCAGAGAAAGTGGTACACATTGCAACATATTAAACTGCAGATTTTAAAAAATGGAACCGCCCCTGGTGGTGAGCGCAGTGGGGGTGGAAGGGCCACTACGGGGAAGGCGGCTCAGGGAAGGCCTCCTGTTGCCATATAGGCAGACAGTAGGAAAAACTGGGCTCATCAAAGGAAATCACTCTTCTATAAGCTTTGGGAAGGCGTTAGAAAGAGGTTGCGCAAGTTGATCCACATTATTGTCATTCCTGCTAGTGCTATGTCAAGAGATTTGTGACAAACACCGACAGAGAGAGAGAGTTGAAAAAGACATACGAAACTGCTGTTTAATCCTAGGAAAGCGCATTCTCTTTATCTCTTACATTCCTTGGATCTACATGTGTTCTAATGAAGGAGTGATAAATACTGTCCGGGAACTTGAAAAACGAGGACTTTTCAGTCTGCTTTGTACACTTTACAGCTCCGTCAGGACATCTTCAAAAGTAAACATTCCAGGAGCAGAGGCAAAACAGTGTCAAGAACAACTACATGAAGGTTTTGCATTGTTTGGTATTGTACTCATGTTATTACTTACTGGCTTTGCTTATGTCCA
Organism: Gekko japonicus; assembly: GCF_001447785.1. Classification (NCBI taxonomy): domain Eukaryota; kingdom Metazoa; phylum Chordata; class Lepidosauria; order Squamata; family Gekkonidae; genus Gekko; species Gekko japonicus. Next base: position 561,951 of record NW_015160245.1, read on the forward strand.
TGAAATGTACTTCACATAAGAATGAATGTTGTTTAATACAGGAAATTTGCTATATAAGTAGAACTAAGTGTGTTAAAGTTACAGAAGAGTGATTTTCTGTGGTGAGCCCAATTTTTCCTATTATATTCTCACCAAAGCCTGTCTTGTACAGGCAGACAGAGCTGCAACAGGGAAACGACACTCGCTTGTCCCAATGAGGAAAACTCCTCCCACTCTCCGCCCAAGGCCGGCAACTGGCAGGAGACTTCTGCCGTGATGTCACTGGTGACATGGCGATGTCACTCCCAACACAGCCTGGAAGTGATGTCATGGCTCTAGCTTTTGCCCTGAACTCTATTGTTTAACCACAGAATCTGGGGCAAAATGCTAGAGGGTTGCCCAACACGATCATTTCTGGGCCATGCCGGAAGTGACACAGTTATTTATTTTACTGATAGTCCACCTTACTTGCTGAGAGTTGAGGTGGGTTACACAGAGTAAGTCAACACCATTGACGGATGGGATAATCAACAGAGAATGCAACAGGGTTAGTGTTGCCAATGACCCCCCCCCCATTTCCCC
>NW_015160245.1:562564-563146 GCF_001447785.1 Gekko japonicus
CCCCGCCCAGTTTCCCCCGTCCTGAAGACGGTCCCTCAGCACTGCAGTCCCAGGCAACCAACAGGACTGGACAGGAAGAGCAGCGTTCCCTCTAAGCTGAGTTGGTGTGAGCTAGCTTACAGTTTTTTAGCCTCCAGTTCACAGATATTTGTCTTCGTCCAAGAATGGTGGCTCCATAGCAAACTAATTTATGCAGCAGCCAAATTGCTCGCTCGCAACTTTAATGCCAGGAGCTCACAAAGTAGAATTTCTGCTCACAAGACTCCACAGCTTAGAGGGAGTCTTGGACAGGAGCCCTCGAAAGTGGCAGAAGGATCTCACTTACTTTCACTCCCCTGTGCCCGAACACGGCTGGCTGCAAAGGGAACACAAGAGTGGTTAGCGGAGGGCCACCGGCCCAGAGAGCAGAGCAGGGCCACAGCAAAACCGGCAGAATGCCCCTCGAGCCCACCCGGATCCCAGGCGCTACTGCAGCAGCAGCAACCCCAAAGCAGGCCCCGCTGCCAACGTGCCCCCCCCCGGTTGGCCTTCCCACCCCCGCAGCTGCTGGCTCTGTGGCTTCCCAGCCCGGAGGGAACAGGC
>NW_015160245.1:563346-566080 GCF_001447785.1 Gekko japonicus
CCAGGCTCCACCTGCAGATCCCCACAGGCATTTCCCAAGCCACCCAGAGAGGGCAGCCCCTGCTGCTGGGGGACCCCCTGACGGCACCTGCTGGGCTTGGCCTCCGTGGGCACCCCCACCACAGAGTGCTGGCCTGGATGGGCCACTGTCGGCCTGACCCAGCACGGCTTCTCTGATGCTCCCTTAGGTGCTAACCCCACTCCCAAGGTGTGTGGGCCGGTCTCTCCCCTCCCCCTGCCTCTCACCCTGGGCAGGATGCAAGAGGCCTCTTGTCAGGATCCCCCCTCCCTTTATTTGAATGTTCAAATCTAGGAAGGCCAAAGAGCCTTGGGGAAGCAGCCAAAAGGGCAGCTTGGAGCCCACTCTGAATTCCCGCTTGAAACTTGTTTAGGCAGCTGGAAGTGTGGGTGGAGGGGTCAGGCCAGTCCCTCTCCGTGGCTGCCCCCTAGCGCACAGGGCCCAGGAGGTGGGAGAGAAGCCGGTTAACTGGTCTGCAGAAGTGGGCTGCCTGGGAAGTCCTTGGCCGCCTCACCCTGATCCCAGCCCCGACGCCATGCCTCAGTTTGCTGTCTGTCGAAAAGGGGTCTTTCTGCTGGCATCCAAGCCCCACCGACTAGAGCCCCGCCCTTCCGCTTTTGGTCCTGCGGCAAGTGCATGCGCTCTTCCAATCCAAGAAGGAGCCCTGGCTCAGGTGGGGTGCAAAGGCCACTGCCCCCGCCCCCTCCACACCCAACCCCCCACCGGAACAGCAGCCAGCTTGTTGGGAACCCCAGGGCCAGGCTGAGGCAGACAGCGGGCCGGTTCAGATATGCTCTGCTCCTCACGTGGCCCAGGCCTTCCACAGTCTGTGCCCAGCCAGTGGTACTCACCCAAGCAGAGCAAGAGAGCAAAGGCACTGATGGTGAGCCCAAAGTGTGCCATGATGGTTTCCGTTCTTCCTTGAGTTTTCAGAATTTCCCCACACAGTCGCTGCCACTTGGCACTTGAGAAGAGGAAAGCTTTCCAGTGAACGGGTAGAGCGGATCCCTCGCAAGGGAAGAGAGAGCCGTCAGTGTTTCCAGTGCAACGTCAAAGGCGCGCTCAGAGTGAGCCCCGCCAGGAAGTGGAGGTGTGCAGAGAAGTGGCTTCCGATCAGCCCTGCCCTCGGCAGCCTCCAGGGCCTCTGGGGAGGGGCTGTGACCTTCCCTCTGCAGAACGAGCAGAGTTGACAGCCAGCACTGATCGCCCTGTAGACAGCCCTGGAGCTTGCTTATCCGTAGGGATGGGCACGACTCGCGCCGGGAAAACATGGTTCGGTTCATGGCGGACCCACAAACCAAACCCCAGACCATCATGAACTAAAAAGGCTTCATACAATCCAAACCAGTTCATGAAGTTTGTGATACAGTCCCCCAAGCAGGCTAGAGACACCAAACTTGCAGGGGGTCCCTGTCTGGCTCTCCTCTACCTGCCCTCCAAGTTTGGTGAGGATTGGATTTGCGGGATAGCCCACTAAAAGAAGGTCCCCCATCCTCCATAGTTTCCAATGGTGGGGGGAAACAGCAAAAGAAGCAAGGGCAATAGAAGCTCAGCAGAACAGAATCAAAGTCCCTGAGAATCTCTGCAGCATAAACTGAAGGTGGGGGGCATTTTTGCCAGCCCAGCAGAACCAGTGCAATGTGCTCTGAGACCACCAGAGACCCAAACCCAAACCAGTGTGCAAAGGCGTATGTAGATGTGGTGGCTCAAAGCCTTGCTGAGACCACCTGAGACCCAAACCCAAAAGCATGCAATGACGAATGCACACATGGTGGCTCAGAGCCCTGAGGCATATAGTTGAGTCCGACTCTTCACAACCCCATGGACCACCTCATGCCAGGCCCTCCTGTCTTCCGCCATCCCCCAGAGTCTGCTCAACTCCATGTTCAATGCATTGATAAACCTGTCTATCCATCTCATCCTTTGCCATCCCCTTCTTCTTTGACCTTCAGTCTTTCCCAGCATCAGGGTCTTCTCCGGTGAGTGCCCCCTTCTCACTTGCTGGCCAAAGTATTGGAGCTTCAGCTTCAGGATCTGGCCTTCCAGGGAACAGTCAGGGTTAATATCTTTTAGGATTGACTGATTTGATCTTCTTGCAGTCCAAGGAGGGACTCTCAAGAGACTTCTCCAGCACCATAATTCGAAAGCATCTATTCTTCCGCGCTCGGCCTTCCTTATAGTCCAACTCTCGCAGCCATGCATGACTCCTGGGAATACCATGGCAAAGCCCCTCCCCCTCCCCGAAAATACTTTGTCGACTCTCCCCCCCCCTTGCTCGGCCTCTCTAATGAGCTCGCACACTTTAACCCCTGCAGTGCTGCAGACGAATGAATTAGAAAAGCCTCCTCCTGTCCTCTCCGCGAGGCGCTCAGATCCAGACGGAGGGGCCAGTCTTCAGGAAGGCTGTTCTCAGCCTAAAATCCTGCTCGACGGGGCTCCTCGGGAGTAACGCTGCACAGGGGATCCCAGGCGGTTCAGTCCTCTCAGCAAATGGGGCGGTTGGATGTGTGTGTGTGTGGGGGGGGTGATGGAGGGAGGCGAACTCCAGCCGCCAGTTCCCTTTCAGCCACCCGGAGCAGGGCTCTCCACAAGCTTCCTATTCAATGGGGCTGCTGCAATGAGAAGCAAGGGGGGGGTTGTTAGGAAGCGCCGCTCTGTAGGGGGAGAGGCTCGAGGGACCGCGCCGTCCGCCCTTGCTGCCAGCGCCGAGTCCCGC
>NW_015160245.1:566154-576717 GCF_001447785.1 Gekko japonicus
GCTTTCCTCCCAAGGAGCAGGCGTCTTTTAATTTCATGGCTGCAGTCACTGTCTGCAGTGATCTTGGATCCCAGGAATTCTGTCGCTGCTTCCATGACTTCCTCTTCTATTTGCCAAGGAGTGATGGGCCCAAATGCCATGATCTTAGTTTTTTTGATATTGAGTTTCAAGCCAACGTTTGTGCTCTCCTCTTTCACTCTGAGCAAGAGGCTCTTTAGGTCCTCTTCACTTTCTGCCATTAGAGTGGTATCGTCTGCATATCTGAGGTTGTTGATGTTTTTCCCAGCAATCTTAATTCCAGTTTGTGATTCATCCAGGCCAGCATTTCGCATGATGTACTCTGCATATATATTAAATAAGCAGGGTGACAATATACATCCTTGTCGTACTCCTTTTCCTATGCTAAACCAATCAGTTATTCCATATCCGGTTCTAACTGTCGCTTCTTGACCCTTATACAGGTTGGTCTGGTCCCATCTCTTTAAGTTTGTTGTGATCCACACAATCAAAGGCTTTAGCATAGTCAATGAAGCAGAAGTAGATGTTTTTCTGGTACTTTCTTGCTTTCTCCATAATCCAGGGAATGTTGGCAATTGGATCTCTAGTTCCTCTACCTCTTCAAAACCCAGCTTGTACTTCTGGCAGTTCTCTGTCCATATACTGCTGAAGCCTGGCTTGTAGGATCTTGAGCATAACCTTGCTGGCGTGTGAAATGAGTGTGATAGTTTGACCATTCCTTGGCATTGCCCTTCTTTGGGATTGGAATGTAAACTGACCTTTTCCAATCCTGTGACCACTGTTGTGTTTTCCAGATTTGCTGACATATTGAGTGCAGCACTTTAACAGCATCATTTTTAAAGACTTTGAATAGCTCAGCTGGGATACCATCACCTCCGCTAGCTGGGTTGTCAGGAACGCTTTCTAAGGCCTGTGGTGAAACAGGCTCCAATTTTCAGCCCCTGGGCGCTGGGCAGTCCACTGCAATTCACAACTCAGCTGTTCGCCTTCTACCCTCTTCCCATGGGCATATCTCAATCCTTAGGTTCGCTGCCACAACTCACTGAATTGTCACTGCCTCTGGCCAAATCTCCCTATTTGAAGATAGAATCCTCAATCTTCGAGGGGTCCCTTGAAAGTTGGCAACCCAACCTCTTGCCTCCCTGGGCTCCCTCCCCCCTTTTGGTATTGTGCAGAGCGGGGGAGACTATGTGGTCAGAGCACAACACAGATTATTATCCCAAATATTATGATTTATTTAACTATTTACACAATTGTGGAGCACAAAAACTCAATGAATAAGGCACACTGTCGGGTAGGCACACACTATGAACCAACAGGACATAAATTAAGTCGCTCGCTTAACAAAGCAGTCGGAGAGTGATTTAGCAAGAACACAACTTTATTCTTCAACTCGAACACAACTCCAACATGGATCAACATCTGATAGCCAGAACAACCTTTACATTGCAGCTGCCCTGCTTTTAAACATTCCCGGCTAATGTAGCCACACCCACTGTACAAATACCAACCAATAAGGTTCTTCACATAAGGACCAATCACGGATGTTCCTGCTCAGGTAGCTTGCTTGAAAGTGATTGGTTAGGTGCTTCCTGGGCTAGTAACACGATTGGATGGATTTGGATCCTAGCCCAAGACGAAGCTTTACATTACAGTTCAATTAGATGTTTCACAACATATCATGCATTCAAGGCAGCTTTGAATACACTACATAAATCAATAGGGGTTCAACGCAATCCTCTCTCCCTACACACCATACTCCCTGCTACACTCTCTGCCTCTGGAGGTTGTGGTCTCAGGACGGGGTCTCTCCTTGGGCCAGCCTCCGGTTCTGCTTCAGCCTCGCTCTCTCGCCCAAGAGAGCAGGGAGACTTCCCTTCATTCCCCAGTCCAGCTGACTGTTGAATGGCTGAATTTCTGCTGCCTCCCCAGGTTCCCCACGTCTCTGGCTTGTGGCCTGGAGACCCTGGGCAGCATGGGCAGCAGAAGCCTTTCCTAATCCCCAGTAGGACAAAGACTGCCTCCTCTCTGGATGGGCCGGAGTATAAATTGACACTGCCCTGCCCCTTGGGATGGTTCCTCATTTCCCACACTTTTTGGCCTTGCGGTAGCTTAGAACTATAGACTAGTAGATGAGGAGACTCCAATCCAGAGGTCATTTCGGGGGTGATCACGGGGGATCGCAGTTCCCCCGGGTGAGGTACGGGGGGCGGGGCACATGACGAAGCCCCGCCCCCCGCTTCCGGACGCCCCGCTTCCGGCCCTCATTCAGCCAGGAGGAGGCAGGAGAAGAGGGAGGGTAAGTTGCTTCTTCCCCACCTCTCCCCACCCCTGCCTGCCTGGGGCCAGGGAGGGCCTTTGCGGGGCTTCCTTGCACTCCCGCCGGCCTTGCAGATCCACCGCCGGGCTTTGTTGTTAGTAATGCTTTCTAAGGCCCATTTAACTTCACATTACAGGATGTGTGGCTCGAGGTCAGTGATTATACCGTCGTGGTTGTCAAGGACATCGAGGTCTTTCTTGTATAGTTCTTCTGTGTATTCTTGCCATCTCTTCCTAATCTCGTCTGCTTCTGTTAGGTCCCCACTGTTTTTGTCCTTTATCATGGCCAGCTTTGCATGGAACATTCCCTTGATTTCTCCAATTTTCTTGAAGAGATCTCTAGTCCTTCCCATTCTATTGTCTTCTTCTATTACTTTGCATTGTTCATTCAGGAAGGCCTCCTTATCTCTCCTTGCTGTTCTCTGGAAATCTGCATTCAGTTGGGTAAATCTTTCCTTTTCGCCTTTGCCTTTTGCTTCCCTTCTTTCCTCAGCTATTTGTAAAGCCTCATCAGACAGTCACTTTGCTTTCTTGCATTTCTTTTTCTTTGGGATGGTGCTGATTGCTGCCTCCTGTACAATGTCACGAACCTCCGTCCATAGTTCTTCAGGCACTATCAAATCTAGTCCCTTAAACCTATTCTTCACTTCCACTGCAGACTTGTAAGGGATGTGATCTAGGTCAGACCTGAATGGCCTAGTGGTTTTCCCAACTTTTTTTCAGTTTAAGCCTGAATTTTGCAATGAGTAGCTCATGATCTGAGCCACGGTCAGCTCCAGGTCTTGTTTTTACTGACTGTATAGCGCTTCTCCATCTTTGACTGCAAATGACATAATCAATCTGATTTTGGTGATATCCATGTGTTGAGTCGCCGCTTAGGTTGTTGGAAGAGGCTGTTTGCTATGACCAGCGTGTTCTCTTGACAAAACTCTGTTATCCTTTGCTTGGCTTCATTTTGTTCTCCAAGTCCAGATGCGGTGGCTACGTGTGTGCAATTTATTTTTACCGGTATTTTCAGTTCGGATCTATTGGACCCCAGAATTTTGGGGGATTCCCAGAAAATACTGAATCCCTATACCAATACAGGATTTGGACCCAGGATTTTTCAGAATTTTTTCAATTCCAATAGACCTGAGAGGGGGGAAATGGGGGGGGGAGCCAGCCTGAAGCTGAGCTGGCAAAGCCCGCCCTGCACCCCACCAGCGCAGCTGAATTCTTGTGCAGCTGCAGAAAAATATACATGATGTTGTTAATTCAGGGACAAATTCCAGTGCAGATGATTAAAAAGAATTGGGAAATAAAACTGAATACTAAATTTAAAGATAAGGACTGCAAACAAATACTTCAACACTTTCCTTTCAAATTAATCTCAAGAGGTTTACAAGAGCATGCATTAAAGGTGTCTCAGAGGTGGTATTTCACTCTAGTTAGGCTAGCCCACGTAATGAAAATAGTAAAAATTGTTGGAGAGGCTGTGGCGAACTAGGGACATTTATTCATATGTGGTGGTCCTGTCCAGTTATAGCAAATTTTTGGAAATCAATATTTGCAGAGATTGCTAGAATAACCCAGGAACAAATAAAACATACTATTGAACTAGCCCAGCTTTGTGATCAATGAAAACACCCAGTGTAAACAAAAAACACTTATCAACTTCCTTTTAGTCGCAGCTGCCAGGATTCTTATTGCTCACTGTTGGAAGAGTGCGAAAGGGATTTCCTTGGACAGGTGGCATGCCAAATTAAGGAATATAGTAGCACTTGAGAAATTAACAAATAAGATTAGATTAATTTAGGGGAGAAAAAGAAATATGATTTTCAGATAATTTGGAACAGTTTTATAATTTATTTAATGGAATTTCCAGACTATAGCTCGTTAAAGAATTTTCTTTAATGGATGGATAGTTTTACCTGAAAATTTAAATAAGGCATTGAATAGTTACATTAGAGGGTACAACTTTTCAGAAACAGAATCAATTAAAAATATGTAAAGTCTCACCGCAGACTGTGACAGCAGCCATGAAATTAAAAGACGCCTGCTCCTTGGGAGGAAAGTGATGGTGAACCTAAACAGCATGATAAAAAGTAGAGACATCACCCTGCCAACAAAAGTCCGCATGGTCAAAGCAATGGTATTCCCAGTAGTCATGTATGGCTGCGAGAGTTGGACTATAAGGAAGGCCGAACACCGAAGAATAGATTCTTTTGAACTATGGTGCTGGAGAAGATTCTTGAGAGTCCCTTGGACTGCAAGAAGATCAAATCAGTCAATCCTAAAAGAAATCAACCCTGACTGTTCCCTGGAAGGCCAGACAGTGAAACTGAAGCTCAAATACTTTGGCCACCCAATGAGAAGGGAGCACTCACTGGGGAAGACCCTGATGCTGGGAAAGATGGAAGGTCAAAGAAGACGGGGACGGCAAAGGATGAGATGGTTGGACAGTGTCATAGATGCAACGTACATGAAGTTGAGCAAACTTCAGAGGACGGCGGAAGACCGGAAGGCCTGGTGTGATCTGGTCCATGGGGCCGCAAAGAGTCGGATTCGACCGTGCGACTGAACAATGAAAGTATCAGTCAATTTGGATGGAAGCACTCCCCCACACACACTCCCCCCCACTTCCCTTTTCTCCTTTCTTCCTTTTTATCTAGTCATTCTTTTCCTCTTGCTGGTTGATATATTTTCTTTGTTTTTCTTTTGTTTTGTTTGGAATGTCACCATAACAGGATGGTATCATCTCATATACAGGATATGAGGTTATCATATGGTTTTGTTTTGTTTGTGGTTGGCATTTGTTTTGTGTGTGCAAGTGTGATTTTTTTTTTTCATTTGTAAAAACAAATAACCCGGGCTGCCCAAGAAGCCAGGCAGCTTGAAGCTGAGCCAGTGGTGGGTGTGGGGGATGGGGGGGAGCACCACGCCCCCTGCCGGCACAGCCAATCCTCCACTTGTCTTCTGCAGTCCCCTTAAACCTTAAGGAGACGGCAGTAGAAGCCTGGGAAACAGCTGAGAGGCAGGAGCAATTTGCTCAAAGCCCTGAATCCACCTTGGACCCAAACCCAAACCAGAGTGCAATTATGAGGCTGGACGAATATTTGTCAGAGGTGCTTTAGGCTGGTCCTGCACTGGGCAGGGGGTTGGACACTAGATGGTCTGTATGGCCCCTTCCAACTCTGTGATTCTATGATGTGTTGGTTCGAAGCCCTGAGATGTATGTCAACATGGTGGCTCGAAGCCCTGAGTCCAGCCCTGACACCCAAACCCCACAGGGTGCAACAACGTATGTAGACATGGTGACTCAAAGCCCTGAGATGTATACAGATGTGGTGGCTGAAAGGCCTGAGACATATGCAGACATGGTGGCTCGAAGCCCTGAGTTCAACCCTGACACCCAACCCCCAAAGCGTACTACATATGTAGACATGGTGGCTCGAAGCCCTGAGTTCCACTTAGACCCAAACCAGCGTGCAACGATGCACGTAGATGTAGTGGCTTGAAGGCCTGAGTTCAACCCTGACACCCAAACCCAAAAGCGTACAATGACGTATGTAGACATTTATGCAGTATTCTGCTCATGTCAATTAGCTTATATTGGAAGTTCTATAAGGGCAATTAAGATACCTGTACTTGATCATTTACACATTAAAATAAAAATACTGAAGCCCCATTTGGTGAACCATTTCCTTACCATGCACCATCCACCAGAGCATTGAAGATATGTAGTGTTGTGCAAGCTAAGAGCTCACCCACACAATAGAATGGATATGATGAAATTATTACACCAACAGGAAGCACGATTCATAGAATCACAGAGTTGGAAGGGACCTCCAGGGTCATCTGGTCCAACCCCCTGCATAATGCAGGAAATTCACAAATATCTCCACACCCGCAGTGACCCCTGTTCCATGCCCAGAAGATGACCAAAAAAACACACACACAAAACCAGGATTGCTTCCTGACCCCAAAGTGGTGATCAGCATTTCCCTGGACGTGTAAGAAAGGGCCACAAGAACCAAGCACTGAGGCAACCCTTCCTGCCCTCCTTTCTCATGATCTGCCTGAGTTCACAGAATCCACATTGCTGTCAGATGGCCATCTGGTGTCTGCTTGAAAACCTCCCAAGAAGGAGAGCCCACCACCTCCCCAGGAAGCCTGTTCCACTGAGGAACCCCTCTGTCAGGAAGTTCTTCCTAACGTTTAGCCGAAAACTCTTCTGATCTAATTTCAACCTGTTGATTCATCTTTAGACTTAATACACTGGAACCTCATGGGTTAAATCAAAGTAACTATTTAGGTTGTTTTTTATAACGTTGTCATATGCCCTGATATAAATAGCCTTGGGACCATCAATGAATTTTCATATCAAGTAGCTGCTCATACCTGAAATAGGATCTGATCCCCACTGTAGATACATATCCTGATTTTCCTTTAATTGTATATTTGTTGTTTCATCATATAGAAAACTTTTCCGGTGTTATCTTAGGCGGTCTCTTATAATTTTGTTTCAGTATAAGTAAAAGTAATTTTACACTTTTAAATATACAGCTGTTTGCACTAAGATTAGAAATGAATAGGGATGATGAGTCTGTCCCCTGAAGGGATTCAGTTGTGTGCTAACAACTGGGAAAGACAGAATACGGTCTCTTGATACTTGGAAGGCAGGACAATTAAGAACGCTGAGCCTGGTATGAGAGTACATCAGTGCTAAAGAACTGAAATCTGGAGGCGGTTGCATTCCATCATTAACATACTTTATTACCTGTGAAAATTGTGAGCAGTCTAATTGGAATCAAGTGTCTTTTTAACATTTTAATTATGAGCACTATATATAGCTTGTCATATGTTGATACATAGGATTTCATTTGTAAAAGGATCATCAGTTTTGGAGGAAAGTTCTTGAGAAAGAGAGTCTTGAAGCGGCTTTTATCGATAGCTCATTGGGTGTGGCTCCTTACCCATTACAAGCTTCATCACCCTAATGAAGCCGGGAGGAAGTGAACATTCTTACACAGCAGGATAATTATTTGGAAAGTTTTCCTGTATCTGATAGCCATGTATTTTTCAGGCATCTGGAATAGACATCTTAGAGACTGAATGTTGACTTTTGGTATATAGGTAGCTGTGTGTGTATTTCACCATATTTATATTTGTTATTATATTTTGGATAAAGCACATGTATAGCCTTTATAATTATATGAGTTTATTCATTTATTACATAACTTTACACGGCATAATTGTGTTTGGGTCCAAATTGATGGCTGCCTGCAAAGAGTCAAAGGAGAAGCGCGGACAGTCTGCCTACGGTCCCACAGTTGCCTCAAACTGCCGGGGTCCCACGACTGACTGTGCACAGCGTGGTGGCCCTGCAGTCCCCTGGGGGGTTCCCCACAGAGTGGTGTGCATGACTGCAGGGACACAGGGAGCCCGTTCCTAGCCACCACCTCTGGGAGGTGCCCCGGGACTGTGCCTCTCACCCTGGAAGAGGCCTCCTACTAGGCGCATCAGCAGCCGGTGTGGCCGGGAGCAGCCCAGCGGGGGAGGAGCTGTGCTTCCCTGGGTCCACCGGGGGCAGGGGAGGGGGCAGCAATTAGAGCTGTTCTGAAACAACCCTTCCTGAGCCCTCCCCTGCTGGAAAGCTTCAGGCCAGTCTCTGTTCTTGGGCGAGGAGCTAGAATGGGTGGTTTCTTCTCAGCTCCAAGGGCTCTTGGAAGAGACAGTTTCCTGGAGCCATTTCAGTCTGGCTTCAGGCCTGGAGGCTGCTTTGGCCACCTTGGTTGATGACCCCACCAAGAGCCAGATAGGGGGGAGTGTGACCGGAGGGGAGGGGCCATGGCTCAGTGGTAGAACATCTGCTTGGCCCAGGTCCAGTCCCCGGCACTGCCCGTTCAGAAAGGACCAGGCAGTCGGTGATGCGAAAAACCTCTGCCTGAGACCCTGGGGAGCCTCTGCCCTGCTGACTTTGAGGGGCCACGGGCCTGATTCACTGCAAGGCTGCTTCACGTGTTCGTGACCCTGCTAGTTCTGCCGGATCTCTCTGTGCCCTTCGATACCCTTGACCGCGGGATCCTAGCAGCCCCGTAGCTGGGGGGGGGGGCAATTTTTTGCTCAGGGGGCCAGCCATGATATGTCTGTATGGAGCCACACACATTCTTTCCTCCCCCCACTGCCCCGGACTGTGCTGGTTCAGACGGAGCCCATCGACTTAACTGCAAGCCAGTGTCCTTCAGAGCTGCGGAGTGCCCAGCTGGAATCCCATGCCTTGTCCCGCGCAATGACTTCCCTGCGAAGTGCATGGGGTCCTGGGTTCTCCTGCTCCAGGTGCCCGCTCCAGGCGGCTGCTTAGGAAGGCGCCCTGAGCAGTGCCTCCGGAACAGCCCACCCAGCCCCTCCCCAGGCGATCCCACCTCCCTTCCCTGAGCCATTCCTGTTAGTGGCTGGGGGGGGAGGGGGGAGCTCCCTTGCCTGTGCGTCTTCTTACTTCTCCTTCCACTCCAGGCATTGGCGGGGCCGCTTGTCAGTCACACAACACACACACACCCCTCCCCAAGCATGTAGAATCACCTCTTCCTTCTGCAAACATGGGGAGAGCCACTCGCCTCTCCCTGGTTGCAGAACTTTTTTTTTTTTGTATAATAGATTCTTCTTCTCTTCCTGAGTTGACTTTTGCTTAAAAAGTTTGATTGATCTTGTAGACACCTGTTTCTGTGGTTCTATCAAACATCGTTTCATAAGAGATTTAGTTTGCTTTTTTAGTATGTCTGTCTTATTGTAGTGTTTCTTCCAGTAAGCTGAAGGGAGGTCCTCTTGCTTGCAGTTTTGATCAGTCTCTCTCAAAGGTTGCTCCTGCAATTTGTCTGAGTTGCTTGTAGATTTCAATAGAGCAGTTGAGCTTTTGTCATATAGTTCAGCACAAGTTTCTTTGAATGCTTGCTTAATCGAGTCCTGAATCGTGTTTTTAAGAGCATCCCATGAAAGTTGAGTCAGCTCAGCGCCTGCAGTATCATCTGGGTTTAGAGGTTTTAATTCATTTCTCGCTTGGAAATCCATTTTAAAAGCGATGTCTGCAACCCCAGTACAAAAGAAAGTACAAGCAGTTCAGTCTGTCAACAATCTAGAAGTTAAACCACATTGCTGGATAAGTTGCTGTAGCAGACATAACAACAACCAAAAGTCTTTCAGTAAAAGGCCAGGTGATTGCTTTTATCCAATGCCTTCTGAGCCCAGAAGACTTCAAAAACAAGACTGACATTACAGAAAGTCTGTTACCATATAAGGAAGTTCCTTTTAAGATGCCTGTATTTTTTCTTATTTTTGATAGAAGCCAGAAATTTGGCTAGTTTGTAATTCCAATAAAAGTAGTAGAATGTTCACATAAGATTATTTATGTCCCTTTTTATTCCACTTGTAGTCCTTTACAAAGTTTTATATCTGGTACTTTTGCTAGCCAATTACGCAAAGGAGAGGGGGATGGGAAATTCTCCTCCTCCTTTCCTCGTCCTCGTGGATGCAGATAGGGCTTAGTCAAAGGGTCTTTTGCCTCTTTAATGTTGCTTTGTACACGTACTCACTGTTTCTTCATCGATGTTGGAGATGAGGTAGGGTGCTCTCTTTGCCGGGCGTTCACCACTAAGCAGTCATGGCGGACCGTGACCGCGCTCGTTCGTGCTCTCACTTCGAGACGATCCGGCTCCTACCCGCTTGCAGTCGCTCGTGGGGGGGGGGGGCAGATCAAGTCTCCTGCTCCAGATCTCTCTCCGGAAGGTCTGGTGAAACTTGGGAACCCCAGAGTTCCAATAAAAGCAACAAACTGTTGGTGGTGCTCAGGAGCGAGGCTGAGCACCCGCCGCCTCGTAGCGCCGCAACCCGGAAGCCTGGCTGCAGAACTTTGAAGAGAAACTCACTCTTAAGTTTGACCAGGAGATGGTCTTGTGAGATTGGACCTCCGATCCTATGTAGCCCCTGTTTCACCAGTAAAGAAAGAAAAGGCCGGGGGGGGGGGAGGACGCAAACCAGAGGTCATTTCGGGGGGGATCGCGGGGGATCGCAGTTCCCCCGGGTGAGGTACGGGGGGTGGGGCACATGAAGAAGCCCCGCCCCACGCTTCCGGCCGCCCCGCTTCCAGCCCTCATTCAGCCAGGAGGAGGCAGGAGAAGAGGGAGGGTAAGGTGCTTCCTCCCTGCCTCTCCCCACCCCTGCCTGCTTGGGGCCAGGGAGGGCCTTCGCGGG
>NW_015160245.1:576746-578562 GCF_001447785.1 Gekko japonicus
CCCCGGGCTTTTCTTTCTTTACTGGTTCCAGCTGGGCCACCTCCTTGCTTTTTGCCCCTGTTTCACAGACAGGCACGTAGCTACTGTGGAGCTCGGGGAGGAGAAGCCAAGACTCGGGTTGGGGCCCTGGAAGAAACATTAGGGGGCCAGGCCCCGTGGGCCCCGCGTTAGCTATGGGCCTGGATCCTAGTGAGCCACCTCTCGGCACTGGTACCAAGGGACATTGTGTCACGGTGGGTCACATCCTGCCAGGGGGGCCCAATCTCAGGCGGTGGTGCTGGGGGATTTCTGCTCTGCCCTGAGCCCACTGAACTGTGGGTATCTCCATGAAGCCACTGGGAGACGTCCTCAGGAGGTCCGGGCTGCGATGTCACGATATGTGGGTGATGCCCAGCTCTACCTTTCTCTTCCGCCCAAGTCTGAGGACCACGTGGATGTTCTAAACCGGTGTTTTGACCCTGAAAGCCCTGCACGGCCTGGGACCAGGATAGCTGAAGAAGAAGAAGAAGAGATTGGATTTATCCCCCGCCCTTCACTACCCAAGGGAGTCTCAGAGCGGCTTACAAACTCCTTTCCCTCCCCCACCCCACAACAGACACCCTGTGAGGTCGGTGGGGCTGAGAGAGACCTCTGACAGAAACGGCTCTTTTTCAAGGACAGCTCTTGTCAGAACTACAGCTTGCCCAAGGTCATCCAGCCAGGTGCAAGTGGAGGAGTGGGGAATCAAACCCGGGTCTCCCAGATTAGAGTCCGCGCACTTCACCACTGCACCATCTTCTCTCGGGAATTACAATCACGGGGGGAGAGAGGCCCTCCCGACGGTCCCATCGACCAAAGAAGCTTGTCTGGTGGGCACAGGCGAGACAGGGCCTTTTGGTGGCAGCCCGGTAGTTATGGAACAGCCTCCCCAGGGAGGTGTGCCGGCCCCTCGCTCTCGATCTTCAGGAGGGAAGTGGAGAGGCTTTTATTCATGACGGCATCTGGTTGGCTCTTCTGCCCACTAGCAGTTTTAAATTGTTGGTCTTAACGACTAGTTACGCATTTCGTCCTCGTGGTGGTCATCATCATCACTATTAAGGCCAGTTCCCCTGAGGTGGAAAGGCAGCCAATAAGTGGCTTAGGTAGAACATGCATCCAACCCCAGAGCGGCATGGTGGCGGGCGCCCAGCAAAGCCTCCCTGCCCCACCCACCCCGCCCGGGGCAGGCCACAAGTCCTGCTCACAAGAGAGAGGCAGGCCGAGTGGGACATGCTCCCTAAAACCGCCTTGCAGAGGAGGCGGGCATCCCCCTTCCCTGGCGCTCCGCACCAGTCTTCCCTCTCAGCTGAGTGGGTGTGAGCCAGATTTTTGCTTCGCTCAGGGAGGGATGGCTCCAGAGCAAACGAACTGATGCAGCAGCCAAACGGCTCGCTCACAACTTCAATGCCAGGAGCTCACAAAGTAGGATTTTTGCTCACAAGACTCCGCAGCTTCGCGGGAGCATTGTGTCCGCAGCAAGGGCGCCTCTGAGCGCGCACTCAGAGTCTTCACGGAGGCGGCTTCGGGCCGGCCCGCGCCCTCCTTCCAGCCTCCTGCCTGGGCGGCCTGTGGGTGGGTGGGAAGGAGGGAAGGAGGGAAGGAAGGAGGCGGTGGCTACCGCCGCCGCTGCTTCCCTGGCTCCACCTTCGCCGTCCCGCAGCTGGGAGGCCACCGGAGCGGAGCGGAGCCGCAGGACTGGCCCGGCGAGCAGAGCATGGCCCGAGCGGCGAGCGTCTGTCTGCTGCTGGGGGGTAAGCAGGAGGAGAGCAGGCGCGGGGCCCGGCCGCCCGGCGGGGGC
>NW_015160245.1:578869-579451 GCF_001447785.1 Gekko japonicus
AGCTGGGGAGGGGAGGGGAGGGGGCCCCCAGCAGAGGGTCGCGGCCTCCCTTCGAGGAAGGCGCGCCCTGCAGACGGCCGCCGTTCGGTGGGCGCTCCCTCGACGCTGTGGTCTTGTGCGCAAACATCCTACTTGGCGAGCTGCTGGCAGGAAGGTGGTGAGCCTGCAGCGACTGGGCTGCTGCACCCGTGACTTTGCTCCGGACGGAGTCCTCCCGCTTCCTGAGCGCCGGGGACACACACGGGTGGGCCGGAGGCCAGAGAACTGAGAAGGAGGGCTGGTTTCGCAACCCGGAAGCGGGAGCTCGGCAGTTCCCCGACCGACGACTCAGCCAACCGGCCCTGAGTCATCCGGGGCGCGGGCGGGCGGGCGCCTTCCAGGTACCGGGAGGCGGCCCTCCGTAGAGCACCGAGCGCGGCGGGGACAGACCAAGCCTGCGCGCACACACACACACACACACACACCCGCCAGCTCCTGTCCCTTTTCGGGGGCGGGGCGGTCCCCGTGAGCGAGGCGCTTTCCGGCGGGCTGCTTCTGGGGAGGCCCTTCCCGTCGGGGGGCAGGGGAGGAGGTTGAGGCGGG
>NW_015160245.1:579504-585727 GCF_001447785.1 Gekko japonicus
GGGGGGCTGGTGAGTGCACCGGAGCCTTGGGGAGGGGGGGAGAAGGCTGTTATCACAAAGAGTGAGGAACACCAGGGATTCCCTGCCACAGGAGGGGGTGGCGGCTACAAGCACGGGTGGCTTCAAGAGGGGATTGGATAAGCATCTGGAGGGGAGGTCCATCAGTGGCTAGGAGCCACAGGGTATATAGACAGGAACTCTCGGTCTGGGGCAGGTGATGCTCTGTCTTCTTGGTGCTTGGGGGGGGGGAACAGTGGGGGGGGCTCCTAGTGTCCCGGCCCCACTGCTGGACCTCCTGAGGGCACCTGGTGTTTCTGGCCACTGTGTGACACAGAGTGTTGGACTGGAGGGGCCACTGGCCTGATCCAATACGGGCTTCTCACTTGTGTTCTTATCTCTGGAAGGCCCCCCCCTCCTGCCCTCCCGCCTGGCGGATTCTGAGCCAGGCCAGGCACTGTCCTAGAGAGGTTTTCTTTCTCCTCTCCCTTCCTGGTGCCTTGTTCTCACTCCCTTGCTGCTGCTGCTGCTGCTGCTGCTGCAGGGATCCAGGGTGGCCTGCGTGGCTCTCCCCCCCCCCCGACAACAGCCCTGTGAGGTCGGCTAGGCGGAGGGAGAGAGCGACCGGCCTAGAGTCGCTCGGGGAGTCTCATGGCCCCGGGAGGACTCCCAGACCTGAGTCTGGCCCTGACCCTGGGAACGCCCCTGGTGACGGGTCTCCACTCTGACCGCTCCCTGCAGTGCTCTGGCCCGTGGCCGCGATCGACATCTACAGCCCGAGGACCCTGGACGTTCTGAACGGGACCGACGTGCGCTTGAAGTGCACCTTCCACAGCCGTGTCCTTCCTGGGGAGCAGGTGACGGTGACCTGGAACTTCCGCCCCCACTCGGGTGGCCCAGACCAGACTGTGAGTTCACCCGTGACCCTTCTGTGGCGCCGGGGTGGCTAGCCCCGGAGGCAGGGCGGGGATTGATTCCGAGGCCACAGACTGGGGGGCCCCGCCCGGGGGCAGTTGGGATCTCTGCAGGCCTGTAGTCAGGATTTTTTAATTCTGGGGGGGGGGTTAAATAAGTCAGGGGGCACCCCACACACACCCCTGTGGCACCCCCCCGAGGGAGCACCTGGGCTGCATGGTATGTAAGGGGGGGCTTGGCGGAACGTCAGGGGGCCAGGCCCTGAGGTGCCCCACTGCAGCTACGGGCCTGGATCTCTGCAGGCTGGGCTAGCGCCCCCCCCGTCCACACACACACACACACATCAGTCTGTCTCGCACCACGGCCGGAGCCCCTGACTCAGAACGGGGGAAGTGCTGTGAGGATCACGCCCCACTGCCGCCTTGTGGGCCACGAGAAGGAGCTTGCAGGCGGCCGTGCCTGGCCCTGCCAGGAAGGCCCCACCACCCAACAGAACGCCCACCCCCACTATTCCAAAGACCTTATCGGGTATCAAAACGACTGCCTATTTATTTGTGGATAACCTGATATTGCAATTGGCTTACCACATGCTGTGAGCCGCCCTGAGCCCCAGGATAGTGGGCGAAATCAGTCAATGCAGACAAACCTTTCTGTGCCTCCTGTCCAGAGAGCTGCTCAAAGTAAAACCGGAGAAAGTCATAAACACACACACAGCATCATGGGCATTAACAGCCCAGGGTAACCCAGCAGCACAAAACCCCTTCCGGGAGGCCAAAGAGCCTTCCTAATCCTACCGAGTCAGGCTAGAGTCAGATGGGCCGTCCAAAAGTGTTGGGTGATAGTGAGATATTGAAAAATGGTATTTAGCAGAGATAATATAGTCCAGCAGAGCCAGAGTAAAATAATTCAGGCTGAGAGTCCATGTGGGATTAAAATCTAAAGTTTTTACTAAATTCTAGCATGGGAAGGGTAACTGGGATGAAAATAACAACAGAGCTAAATCGGCTACATCCTTACTCTACAAAGACAAAACTAGAAGAGGAGAGATTATGGCTACTCTTCTTCTTCTTCAGAACACCAAACAAAGATGGGAAGAGAAGCCATAAAATGGTAATACACTTTGACACTTTAGTCCCATTCAAATCCCTAGATCAGGGAGAAAATTCACGGGCTTCCTACATCTAAAGGACATTGGTTACATGAGAAACATGTGACTTCCTGTGAGTAACATAAACAAACATTTAACCTCAGATATACTGAGTATTTTCAACTTGTAATACCCAACAAAAGATTTAACCCCTCGCTCACAGTCTGGGTTAGGAAAAAGTGTTTTCGCGTGGCATCTAAAGCAAATTAGGGTGGGCACCAGGTGGGCCTGAGAGGAGGGGGCATTCCAGATGTGCGGCGCCACCCCTGGAAATGCCACTGCTGCCTGTCACCCCCCTCACATCGGCGGGCAGGAGTACGAAGAGCAGGGTTTGTACGGAGGGTCTTCATGCTTCTTTCAGTCCATACAGCAGAGGCTGTGGAAAGCCAGCGAGCGGACGGCAGGCGAGCCCAGATCTATTCTTACCACTTCGTCTTAGCAGGTCTTGCCTTCCCAGGGCAGTCGGCCGTGCCAAGACTCTGTTCCAATCCACGGTGTGTTCGGAGAGGGCTGGACTGAGGGCCCTGTTGAGACTGGGAGGGAGCCATGAGAGCTCTGGGGCTGATTGTCTAATGGTGGTTTTGAGCCTTTACCGACATTCTGGCCCTCAGCAGAACTGATGCTGCTCCAGCCTCCACCCTTTTGGGCACCTGCTCAGTCCAGGATAGGGGCCCCCCCCCACACACACACACAGGTGGTCACGCCGTTGGTTCCTGGAGCCTCCTGTTCCTTTGGGAAAGCGCCGTCTCCTGGAGGAGGTGGAGGCTCTGCTGAGAGAGGAGCAAAGCAAGGCCCGGTTCCCCAGCAGGGGGAGTAACGGGGCTCCTCTGTGGCCCCCGCAGGTGTTCTACTACCACGGGCAGCCTTACCCTGCAACCACGGGCCGCTTCGCTGGCCGAGTGACGTGGGACGGCAGCATCCAGAAGAGCGACGCCTCCCTCATGCTCTGGAACGTGAACCCGGCCGACAACGGCACTTTCCAGTGCCAGGTGAAGAACCCGCCCGACGTGGATGGGAACATCGGTGAGATCCAGCTGGCGGTGGTGCTGAAAGGTGCGTGGCCTCCGGAGCGGGGAGGGGCCAGGGCTGGGCGAGGGGGGTCCTGGCTGCCGCCTGCCTCCCACTCACCCGCTTCGCGCCTCTGCACAGTGACCCTCTCGGAGATCCACATCTTGGCCCTCACCATCGGCTCTGCCTGCGTGCTCATGATCGCCCTCGTGGTGGCGGTGGTCGTCTGCCGGCAGCAGCGGAGAAAGCGGCAGGAGAAGAAAATGGAGATGGTGGAGACGGAGCGGTAAGGGTGGGGCTGTCTGGGAAGCCAGCCGGGGGCCATTTGCGTGGCCTGGGGCGGGGGGAGGGCCGGGCCAGGCCCCCGGGAGTCTGGGCATTCACTGACGCGTGGAGTCCTTTCCCAAAGTCCCCATCCCTCGGAGGCAGATCAGGGACTGGATGGTGGGAGGGAGACGGGTGAATGGGACGTGAGTGGCCAGAGTGTGGCGAGGTGGCGGCACAGGGAAGCTGGAGAGGACCAAGGGAGTGCAAAGGATGTGGAGGGCCCCGGGTGCCCACGCAGAGGCTTTGAGCCAGCGAGCCCAGGGGCGTGGCTGCCTGCGAGCCCAGGAGCTCAGCTCCCTGCGGGGACAGGCCGATCCACCACCGGCCTCCGGAGGGGCCTTCTTCTGTGTCACGAAGGAACTGCCCTAGTCCCCTGCCGCACAGCATCAAGTGCCCTCTCGGTGACTGTCTCTGTTGCCTTCAGTGGCAGGTCAGAGAAGGAGAAGCTGAAGAAAGCTGAGCTGGAGGAGGCGACGGTCATGCACGGAGAGCGAGTCTGAAGCCCCCCGGTAAGCTCCCGTGGCACCGGCCACTTTCTCCAGGGGCCCTTCTTCCTCTGGGAGGGAGGGAGGGAGGGGGGGGTCAGCAGCAGCCACACAGCCAGCCGCTTCTGCCGTGGCACAGGGACACGTGGCACGTGGCCTTCCCACCGTGGGCCATGGCTCCTCCTTGGAGGACCGATCAGCCCCCGCGGCTGCTTCTGCAGCCCCACGCCTCCTCTCCTCCACGCAGTGGCAGCCGCCATCCTGCTCCCAGGCTGAGGAACGTCCGTCCCCTAAGGAGAGATAACCCTTCCTGCAATTGTTTCCCCCCTCACAGCTTTCTCTGCCCTCCATGCCCCCCCCTCCCGGGGCGGGGAGGCTGGTTCTTTGGACTGCTGCGTGAGAGAGACGGCTGCCGCCACCAAGCCACGGTGCCCCACGCATTTTGGCAGGGGGTGACATGACTCTCCAGAGGCCTGCCTTTTCCAGAAGGACTTCCGTCGACTTGGGAGCAAGGGGGACACCCCCGAACTGCAGAGGACAGTCTCACGTTGGCGGTTGAGGCAGCCGAGTTTCAGGAGGCCGGGTTTGTCCCAGGCCCCGAGCCAGGATTTTGCGGCTTGTGGGGCAAATGTCTTTCCTGGTGGGGCTGAAGTTCTCAGTGCAGAAAGAAAAGCCATTCGGCCAATAGAAAGCTGTTAGCAGGATAGATCTCTCAAGGGCAAGCTGTCAGCCACTTTAGAGGACACTTCTCAGCTGCTGCAAGTCAATCACTTCTGCCAGCCTTGGCAACAATCCTGATAACAAGCCGGCAGGTGGGGGCGATGACTTCTATAGTCAAGAAAGCTAACACTTCGGCACAAAAACTCTCTTAAAGGAGACCAGCTTCTTGACACAGAGTTAGAAGGGAACCTAGAGGTCACCTACTCCAACCCCCTTGCCCAGTGTGGGAATTCGTCAACTACAGCACCACATGCTGCTTAAAGGAGCACAGGCCTTTAAAAATGTTTTTAAATGATTGAAAAAGCATTTACAGGAGAAATTCTTATGGGGCTGAGCCTTTAAGAAAGGGGGCGGAGCCCCCCAAAGCCCCATCTTAGCAAAGGGCCTGCTTTGTCCACATGGCTCTCTGCTTCATCACCAGCTCCTTGCAGCAAAGTGCGGAGAAAAGCCCCGTGTGCCCAGGCTCCTTTAGCTGGCCCCATGAAGCGAAGGGGGCACCCTCTGCTCCCGTACAAGCGGGTTTAGGCTCGCTCCTCTTTCTAGAGCTGCCGTGGGAAGGAGGCTGAGCTCCAGAGGCCATCCAACCGGGCTGGGTCGGCCCCACTGCCTTCCCTCAGGGCGGAGACGGCAGCTGCCCCCTCGGCCTGGACGTGTGCTGCCCTCTGCGGCACCAGCTCTGCTCCTCCCCTCCCCTCCCCAGCACAGGAGCCCCGCCATCCTCGACCCAAGAACACTGGAGAGTGAATGCCCCGGCGGAGGGGGGTGGGTCTCCTTCTGCACTCTCTCGCCACGGTATCTGTGGGGTCAAACTGCCAAAGAGGGGCCTCCCGTGCACAAACAGGGCCTTACCCAAAAGGGAGGAATCCCCGCCATGCGGCCTCCCTCTCCCTGCCCCCCCCCAACGCGGGCTTGGCTCTTGGCAAAGCTAATCTCCGAGCCCAAGTGTGTGTGGGGGGGTTTCCTCCAGAAGAGGTCCAGCCCTCCGCTTCCTCTGCCCTCTTCTCCCACGCGGCGCGGGGGCTGTGCTCACAGGGAGGTGGTGTTCTGCCTTGGTTTCCAGACAGCCGCCTGGTCTGGGGAGCAGCCCCCCCCCCCTTGTCTCTTAGTGGCCCACTTCCCAGGCGTCCCCCAGCCTCAGCCTGACCTTCCCAGAAAACAGCATCCAGGTCCCCCCCCCCAGCCTCTGGGAGGGGAGGGCCTGCCTCCCCGCCCTCTTCCTGGCCCACAGAGAGCTTTTGGGAGGATTCTTCAACCGGGCCTCATCTCCAAGGAGGCCACCAGTCCCTGCGGAGAGGGGAGGGCTGGGAACTCCTCTCCTGCCCGGCGGGGGCTGCTGGTGGAGGGCTTGGGGCAGGCAGCACTGAGAGGGGAACGAGGAGGAGCTCCCCGCCTAGTGGGTGCTGCTGGTCTGACCCACCGCCGCCGCCGCCCGGGGCAGGAAGACCGGGAGATGCTCCCCGCCCGCCCAGACAAAGGGGGCCTCGAGCAATGGGGAGTGCAGAGATGTGCCTGTCTGAGACCCTCCCGCCTTTCTGTGGCCGCGGCAGCAGCACCGGGCGAGGTGGGTGTGGCAGAGGTAAAGCCCTGGCGCCCTGGCCGGAGGGAGGCTCCAGCGCACCCTACC
>NW_015160245.1:586715-586883 GCF_001447785.1 Gekko japonicus
AGGGCTTAGAATGAAAATCCCCTTTCCCTTCCCCCATCTGGACTAAGTATAGAACTCCGAGGGTATACTACATAGGCTGTAATGATTATATTTGCAAACATCTCTCTGCCTGTGTTTTTTTTTTTAACATGCCTTTCCTGTGAGTGACCCAAATCCATCAGGCCCTGC
>NW_015160245.1:587046-589037 GCF_001447785.1 Gekko japonicus
GAGGGCGCGAGGGGCACCGAGGTCTCCTCCTCCTTGTTGTTGGGATTCTTTGATTCAGGGTCAGTGGTCGTATTGCAAACACAAGAGCCACTTTAGTAAAAGAAAAATATCTTTACTATAAAAACAAAATAAAACATGGGTATGGTACTTTGGATAAAAGAAATAAAATTAAAAAGATTACATACTTAGTTACTCTCAGTAATAAATGGTAACAGCTACATCTTTCTATCTTTCTTTGGCTTCTAGAAGAGAACTTCCTCTTTGGTTCACACAAAGGGCCATAAAGCTTGTGAATACATGGATGCGAGATCAAAGCATTTCCACAAACAAGTTGTTAGTTGACCCAATACAAAGGTTACAGGTCACTTCATTAGGGTAAACAACTCCCACAAACTTTCCCGCTGTTGAATACATTATGTAAGGTAACATCCTGTTTCCTAACAAACAACATTTAACTCTGCAATGACTGAAGTGTAAGCAACTTGTTAGGTATTCTTAATTTTAAAGTAAATCAGCAGAGTATTAAAGAGGCAGAGTCCATGGTGTGTTTAAATGAATAAAAGTTTACTACAACCTAACATGGGGAAAAGGTACACGGGATGTAAAATAACAAAGAGCTAATATGCCTACATCCTTACAGCCTAATATTCCTACATCCTTACAGCTAGACAGAACATGGCAGAAAAACAATGGAGACTAACTTCTTCTTGCTCAGGACAAAGAGCCATAAAATGCTAATACTTGGCACTCTAGTCTCCAGTCAGAACAACAAACTAGATCTGAAGTTACCAGGCTTTCTAGCTCTCTAAACAGATTGTATACAAACAAACATGTGACTTAACAAACATAATTAACCCAGTAAATACTGAAAAGTGTTTTAACTTGTAACACCCAACACAACTTGAAACTCCAACACTCCTCCCCCCCCTGTAGATCTTCCACTACCAGTCGGAGGCCTACCCGGCCAGGGAGGGCACCTTCCGCGACCGTGTCTCCTGGGCGGGAGACGTGGCCAAGCACGACGCGTCCATCGCGATCGCCAGCCCGACGATGGACGACAACGGGACGTTCACCTGCTCCGTGAAGAACCCCCCTGACGTGCAGCACAACCTCCCCCAGACGCTGCTCACCGTCACCCAGCGAGGTAACTGCCGCGCTCCGGGAGACAGGCGGGGCTTTGTCCAGCGGCCCCTGGCCGCCTCCCTCACCACAGGCAGGAGGCAGGGGCCGGATCCGCTCACTCCGCCGGGGTACAGAAACGAAGCGGGGGCCTGTGAGCTCCCCCCCCCGCCCGGGCCTGTGCTTGTCAGGCAGCCGGGATGCGCCCTTCTCCTCCTCCTCCTCTCCCTGGAGACCCTGGTTGTCTGTGCTGGGGCGGGACCCCTTCCTCCTCCTCCTCTCCCTCTCTTGGGCGGGGCTCTCTGCGCCTTTGCCGGCGGCTGCCTGGACTGGGCCTCTTTCCGCAGGGGCCTCCTTCCAGCTGACGGTGGCCGGCCTGCTCTCCCTGCTGGTCTTCCTCCCGGCGGCCCTTGTCGTGCTTCTGCTGCTGGTCAGGATGGGCCGCAAGTCTGGGGCCCTCAGCCGCGGGAAGAAGCTTCCCAACAAGAAGTCCTCCATCGAAGTCGTGGACGAGTAAGATGAGAGCCGGGGGCTGGTGGTGGTGGTGGTGGGGGCTCCGGGTGTCAGGGAATGTATTGCTTGGGGGGGCTCTTTGATTAAAATGACGGCAGCTCTTTGCAGCAAAACAAGTGTGCGTCCTGTGGAGCCCTCGCAAAGGAAACAGAACTTCCAGCCTCTTAGGGACTTTGTGCACAAAACCAAGCCAGGCTGGCTGTCAGAAACCCATGGCCCTCTGGCTGCCTCTCCCCCCCCCCCCCCCCGTGCCCGCCCTCTGAGGCCTCTCTGTTGGGTAATAGTGAGATATTGAAAAAATTGTATTTAGCAGAGATAAGATAGTCCAGCAGTCCCGGAATAAAATAATTCAGACTCAG
>NW_015160245.1:590057-595421 GCF_001447785.1 Gekko japonicus
GCTTTCTCTGTCTCCCACTGTTTACCCTTCCCATTTTTTCTTTTAAGCGAAATACCTCCCCTTTTTAGGGGAGCCAATAAAATCTTTATTAAATAAAAAAAAAGAACACCAAACAAAGACGGGAAAAGAGCCATAAAATGGTAATACACCTTGACACTTTAGTCCCAATCAAATTCCTAGATCAGGGACAAAATTCCAGGGCATTCCTACAGCTAAAGAACATTGGTTAGATGAGAAACATGTGACTTCCTGTGAGTAACATAAACATTTAACCCCAGATATACTGAGTGTTTTCAACTTGTAATACCCAACACTCCCGCATGACAGGTGGCTCCACCTTGGAGGTCCTGCACTGACCCCTTCCTTCCCCCCCCCCGCTGAGTATCCCCTGAGGTATGGAACAGCCGCCCCAGGGGACAAACAAAGACGGGAAAAGAGCCATAAAATGGTAATACACCTTGACACTTTAGTCCCAATCAAATTCCTAGATCAGGGACAAAATTCCAGGGCATTCCTACAGCTAAAGAACATTGGTTAGATGAGAAACATGTGACTTCCTGTGAGTAACATAAACATTTAACCCCAGATATACTGAGTGTTTTCAACTTGTAATACCCAACACTCCCGCATGACAGGTGGCTCCACCTTGGAGGTCCTGCACTGACCCCTTCCTTCCCCCCCCCCCGCTGAGTATCCCCTGAGTTATGGAACAGCCGCCCCAGGGGAGCCTTTGGGGCCCACCGAGAGGGAGGGAGGGAGAGAGAGAGAGAGCGCTCTGTGGTCTGGCCTGGCCTGGCCAGCGGGGAGCCCCCCCCCCACCTCTGCTTGTCAGACTGGATGAGGGGGACTTTCCAAGATTCCAAGATAACTATGTTGTGTATTTTATATTTTGTTTTATATTCTATTTTATATTGATATTTATACTGTTGTTTTATCTATTGCTTTCTTATGCGAGCCCCCCTGAGCCGGCCTCGGTGGGGAGGGCGGGGTAGAAATCAAATTAATAAAATAAAATTCCCGAGGAGGGGGGAGGAGAGTGTGGGAGCAGGAGCAGGGTTCCGGTGCCTTGCCCGCGAGTCCCCTGGCAGGGCGGTGATGGGGGGGGTGCACGCAGGGAGTTGGTGCTGCTGAGCTGACCCCTTGCCCTGCTGTGTGTCCCTGCAGACTGGAGCACCCGAGCTGCGTGGCGAGGCTGGCCAGCAGGTGCCTGCAGTGCCTGGTAAGCATCGGCAAGGTCCTGACGTGCAGTCGAGCGGCCTGCTCACTCCGCGTGTGGCGAGGGAGGATGGCCGGGTTCCCCTTCCCTTGTGACCCACTCCTGGCCCCGTGTCCCTTTTGGGGGGGGCGGCAGCAGCAGCAGCAGCAGCAGCGGGGCCTTGGCAGGAGGCACTTTTGCAGATGGTGTGGCTCCTCAGGGCATCCCAGCACAGAAGGTCTGCCTGGCACAGCGGTCTCCGCCTTCACCTCCTCCTCCTGCTGCCGCTGAGCCTGTGCTGTGTGGTGCCTCTGAGGATCCAGACGGTTGCCTGGCTTGATGTCTTGTTGTTTCTCATCCAGGACACAGACGAGGAAGACCCTTACTGACGGAGGGGCGGACAAGGGCAGCCTTTGGAGCTGGCCACGCTCTCTCCCCCTGCTGGTGAAGGTTTACTCCTGAACGTATGCTCTTGGGTCGAGGGCAAAGCTGTTGCAAGACCATCTAAGACGCTTGACCTGGGGGTGATCATGGAGACTCTGCCGCTGCTTCTTCTTCCTTGTTCTGATGTCCTTGGTCTGGGCGGCTCCACTCCCGCCTGGTGGGACTGCTGGCCAGGGAGGAGGGGAGGTCTGGGCAGGGCCTGGGATGGTGAGGCGGGCGGCTCCTGCAGGGACCCAGAGAGGCGGTGGCTCAGGGAGCCCCAGGCGCCCCTTCCGGGCGGGGCGGGAGAGGAGGCGCCACGTGCCCTTCCCCTCCCTCGCTGCTGGCTCCTGTAGGGAAGCGGGCTGGCCTTCCCACTGGTCTCAGTCCGCCTTAGGCCACGCAGCCACGTCTGGGCCCGCTCTTTCTGGTGGATGCAGCTTGGCTCCGCGAGATGAGCTGCAAATTGCCGCCTGAACTCGAAGCCTTGCCGGGCTCAAGCTCTGCTCCCAGGTGGTGAGTGCTGGCGGGAGGACGGAGGTCTGGGAAGGCTTTGGCACTCTCCCTCCGAGCAGCACCTCCTTCTCCGTGCTGCCCTGGCATTCTGCCCAGACCGCTGCCCCATGCTCTGTGTGCACACAGGCTTGTGTGGGGCGGAGCTGCCAGAAGGGCACCCTCTTTCCTGGGACCAATAAACATCTTTGTGCCAGCTGAGTCTGCTGCTCCTGTTGTCTGAATGGGCGAGAGCACCTGAGGGCTGGCTGTGTGTGTTGGGGGAGGGGCGGCCCATTCTTAGTGTGTCGTGCTTCCCCAGAGCGCCCAGCAGCTTCCTTTTGGGAGGGGGCCACAGGTGAGCCGGGCAAAGCAGCCCCCCCCCAGGAAGCTCCAGGGACCTGCTGGGACTCCTCTGGTTTTGGCAAGCGGCATCACACCAAAGCCCTTTTGGACCAGCCGCCCTCTGGAGCTGGCCCGTAGCTAACATGGGGCCCATGGGGCCCGGCCCCCTAATGTTTCTTTTGGGGCCCCTCCCCTGGGCTGCCCCCAAAGTGCTCTAACTTACCCCCTGCACTGTACTTTCATTTAATTAGCTCCCAGGGCCCCCGAGGCCCCCTACGGGTGTTACCCGTTTCTCTTTTGGCCTCAAGCTGTTGGCTTGTGTCAACGGGATCTTTGCATATTTCTCTGCATTGAGTAACGGAACCCTTGCTTTTCAACAGAAAAGAAAGCCAGACACAGTTCTACAATTTTAGAAGTTTTATTTTAAACATGGCATCAATCAACAGTTCTATACAGTTCCTAATAATCCCTTGCCTATTACAATTTGACTCTAAGAGTTAAGACATGCTCACCACTGATGTTGACTTCAGGCAAGGTTGCTTCTGTTCCTTTGGAGACCCGGGACAAGGGCTGTCTGGTCAGAACCACCTCTCTCTCTCTCTCTCTCTGGATTCGGGCTTGACTCCCTCCCTGATATCAATTCCCTATCTTATATCCTCTTTTCTGATTCTGTTTACCCAATATTGTTGATCAGTCTTGACCAATCAGAAGTGTTTGACATTTAAATTGTTTCTCTAATCAATTGAGAACAGCTGTATTTATTCCCTAATGATCGGGGTCTTCCCGGTGTTTATAGCTGTTTAGGTCAAGATGACCTTTCTTCCTAAGTGTCTTGTTTGTGCAAAATCCCCTTATTTGGTGAGTGTTGTGCAAACTTCCTGGTATCTAAGAGGTCTCTGGAAAGTCCCCACTTGATGGTCTCCCAATTACTGCTGTCCTCCCGGGTCAGCCTGACCCCGACATATGCCTTCCATAAAGCATTATGCAAACTTGCCCTAATTTGGAGGGTCCGACGAAGCTCCAAAAGTCCTGAGTCATTGGAAAGTCCCGTATTCTGGGTCCTTTGGAAAGCCCGTGTCTCCCCAGTAGATCTCCATGGATTATGCTCCTCTAATCAGTAGATATGGTTTGTGTATAATGTACCTGGTTACAACCTGTAAATAACTGTATGTATGCATATATGTATGAGGTTTAAATGAGAAGGATTTCATTCTTTTCTGATATAAATCCCATTGTGCAGCTCCGTTGGTAGATTTCCACCTCCCCCTCTCGTCTCCTTTCGCAATTTCCCAGCCAACAGCTGGAAACCAGCTGCTCTGATTACATTCCTATTCCTATGCTAGAAAGTGAATAACAGGAAGTTGCGTTTCGCAATAGCTCCTTAGAGGCTGTTTGCAAGAAAAGGAAAAAAAATCTCTGAGGCTTGTCTTTTTATTTTTCCAGCTAGAATCGGGCTTCCCGGCCTAAATCAGGTTTTCTAGCTTGCCTGACTTTCACAGGCTACTGGGGGCCTTTTCGCAGATCCTAACACGGGGCTGCTCTGGAGGTACCCTGCCTCTGCAGGAAGAGAGAGACGGGGGAGGTTGTGGCTCATCGTTGTCTTACCTCCTGGCCTGCTTGTCCTGGCTCCTGGGGCCAGCACGGGCCAAGGAAGAGAAGAGGCACTGGGTGAGCTTGGGTACTTCGTAGGGGGGCCCGCCAGAACTAAACCCTGCTCCATATAGATAAGCATATGGAGCAGAGGTCCATCAGTGGCTATTAGCCACAAGGTATAGCTAGGGGCTCTGGGGCAAGTGATGCTCTGTCTTCTTGGTGCTTGGGGGGGGGTCAACAGTGGGAGGGCTTCTAATGTCCTGGCCCCACTGCTGGACCTCCTGATGGCACTGGTGTTTCTGGCCACTGTGTGACACAGAGTGTTGGACTGGATGGGCCTTTGGCCTGATCCAACATTGGCATCTCTTATGTTCTTAGGTTCTTAACCCACCTGGCCCTGCCGCCTGCCCCCCCCTCCCCGGTGGCATTTGTTGTGGCTGCCCTGCCTCTGTGGGTGGCGCGGGGCCCTGCTTGTGACCTCTCACCCCCGGCCTGCTCCAGGCCTGAGCTCTCCTCTGCTCCCAGGGTTGCTCCGTGTTGAAGGCCCCCCCCTGCAGCCTGTGAAGGGAGGGCTGGCAGAAGGGGAACAGACCAGCCTGGGGGGCTGCCTCACGCCTGCCTCCCTGTGTGGACCCAGCTGTGGTGAAGGTTGCAGCCGTCAGACAAGCAAAATGAGCTGCCTGGAAGAGAGGGGGGGGGGGCAGAGGAGTTGCTGCCTTGTGCCCGGACTTGGCGGGAAGGAAAGCCAGTCTGGTGCAGTGGTTAAGTGCGCGGACTCTAATCTGGGAGAACCGGGTTTGATTCCCCACTCCTCCTCCACATGCAACTGCTGGATGACCTTGGGCAAGTCTGCTGGGGGGAGGGAAAGGGAAAGGAGTTTGTAAGCTGCTCTGAGACTCTGAGTGAAGGGCGGGGTGTAAATCCAATCTCTCTCTCTCTCTCTCTCTCTCTCTCTCTCTCTCTCATTCTCTCTCTCTCTCTCTCTCTCTCTCTCTCTTCCTCTCTTCCTCCCTCCCTCCTTGGCCTCCCGACCAGCCAGACCTTTGCTGAAAGGCGAGGTCTCCCAACCCTCCTTGTGGACCAGGAGGTGAGTCACAGGGAGAAGTGGGGCTCCCGGCCCATGCGCTGTGAGGGGCCTACCCAGTTGCTCAGTGGAGAGTCCATTGCAAGGCCCTTGGCCCCATGGAAGCTCAGCGGGCGAACTTTCTCAACCACACATCATCTCTGTGGGGTACCCTAAATCCGTCTGGGGCACACCTCCTCCTTGCCCCGCCCCTGGCTGGTCCTTTCTCTGAAAGTTCTCCCACCTCAGGAAT
>NW_015160245.1:595433-600516 GCF_001447785.1 Gekko japonicus
CAGCCAATTGGTCGGCTATCCACAGAGCTCACCTGAATGCCCCGCCTCTCCCCAATCCCAGGACACTCCCTAGTTGCTTTGCAGAGCCAGTGTCGTCCCAGTGCACGCTTAGCTTCAGGTGTTGGGGAGCTCCTGCGTAATGTGCTTGACTGTCGCTCGCTGCTGGGCCCCCCCCCGTTCTGGTCCCTCCGCTTTCCTCCCCTTCCATTGTGGCCTGAGCTTCTGCCCAGATTCCCTCTTAGTCTTAACCCCAGGCCAAGCCTCCGTCCTCCTGGAACTGCAAAGCTTTGCATCTGTGCAGGCCCAACGTCTGCTAGGATCTTCAGCCCCCCCCATGTCAGTACCGGGGGGGGGGAGCAGGATTACTTTGAGGGCCCTAAGAGCCAAGGGGCAATGGGAGACACCGGAGGTGGGGCCCTTTGACCACGTTCGCCTGTTTACGATAGACCCGGCTAGAGCACAGAAGTTGGCAAATGGCGTTCCACGTTTCTGTCTCTGCACAGAGCTAGAATCTGGTGGAAACGATTGGAATTTTAGTAAGTACGCCACCAGAGCTCTAGTCATGCCAATATACCACGTATTGAGAAACTGTCACCACTGCGTGTGTTTTTATCTCTGTCATTTTAAAAGTTTTGCTGGTAAATCGTCAACATAATTGTTCCGAGTGTGGTATTTATTTTTCCGTGTTCTCGGCTACTGAGCCTGTTACTGTAGCTATAGAAGTGTTGTTTTTGTTGCAGCCTGCCCCAGATTAGCGTTTCTAGGTGACACCTTTGTAACCCTGTTGGTTTGGCCTCTTTAGTCCCCGAATGGGGGCCCTGGGGGAGTTCTGAGGAGAAGAAAGGAGACCGAAGCCGTCCGGCTCCCAGGGCAGAGAACTGAGTGCGGCCCAAGGAGGAGGAGCCTCCGGAAATCTGCAGCAACACAAAAAGGTTGAGGAGCCACCCCCATTGTTACACACACACACACACCCAAAGCCAGCCAAGCCACAGCAGGCGGAGTGGGAGAGACACAGCAAGAGACTCTCAAATGGCCTCTTTGGTTCCAACTTCAAGTTGTCTTGTCTAAATCTGAGTTTGGTATGTGTGTGTCCTGCTTTGGTTCCCCATCCCTCTTTGTTGAATTAAACCCTCCTTCTGTTTTAAGCTCTACTTGTGTATGGTCAGAGCCGGTGGTTAGAGGGTCTGGGAGTTGTGTCTGAAATTTTCTCTCTCTCTCTCTTTTGCCTACTGGTAGGCCACCCCTCCTGTTAGGAAGCGGAGGCCAGAGGGCCGGAGGCACCGTTGCTTTGTTTTTGTCTGCCCCCACCCCACCTTCCCTTAAGAAATCCATTTCCCACAATATTTTCCCTCAGTTGGGGTTGGTGTGAGAAATGAGGGTTACACAAGGATTTAAAATTTCTCAATAAGTGTTTTCAAAAGGGAAAAAACTGATTTTAAGGGGGAAAATGAGGAGGTAGAAGGAAAAAATGGGTTGTTGTTGTTCAGTCGCACAGTTGAGTCCGACTCGTCGCGACCCCGTGGACCAGCTCCCGCCAGGCCCTCCTGTCTTCCGCCGTCCTCTGAAGTTTGCTTAACTTCATGTTCGTTGCATCTATGACACTGTCTAACCATCTCATCCTTTGCCATCCCCGTCTTCTTTGACCTTCAATCTTTCCCAGCATCAGGGTCTTCTCCAGTGAGTGCTCCCTTCTCATTGGGTGGCCAAAGTATTTGAGCTTCAGTTTCATTATCTGGCCTTCCAGGGAACAGTCAGGGTTGATTTCTTTTAGGTACTTGAGGAAAAATGTAGAGTACAACTAATAAAAATTTTGGTAATGAGGAAAATGATGGTAAACATCAAAATCGGGGGGAAATGTAGGTATATTTTTGGCAACAAATAAAGATGTTTAGAAAAACCTTTATAAAGAAAATATAACACATTGTCTTGAATCAGAATTGCAGTAATAAGGTGAAAGAAAAAATAAAACTATTAAAAGGAGGCAAAAGTAAAATCGTCTCCTTTATTCCTTCAAGTTCAAGCCATTATTTTTATTTTTATTTGGGTCTTCCAGGACCTTTTCCTTCCCCTAAAGTAATGGTATTAACCCGTCAAAGGGAAGGAAATTCCACTTACCGTCAGTGACTGGTCACTGCCATGGGCGTGTTGCTTACTTGAAAAAAGCAGTGCCCAGTGTCTTTACCATTCCCTGTGTCATTCATCGCCAACATCTGGTTGCAAAAAGCCCCTGTGGTTGCCTGCACAAGTCACTGCACACACACTGTATAAAATGAAAGCGTATGTATTCAATGATTGACTATTCTGGGAGCTCTGTGTTGAGAGTGATGATTTTGAACGCTGCCTGCTTCATGCTGAAGTTCGTTGGCTATCAAAATGCAACTGTGTGAGATGCTTTTGGACCTTTTTGACACTGTTGTAGAGGTTTTTTTTAAAAAAAACACACAAATGCTTTGCTTAGTGATGAACTCAACAAGATAAGAACATAAGAGATGCCAATGTTGGATCAGGCCAAAGGCCCATCCAGTCCAACACTCTGTGTCACGCAGTGACCAGAAATACCAGGTGCCAGCAGGAGGTCCACCAGTAGGGCCAGGACATTAGAAGCCCTCCCACTGTTGACCCTCAAGACCAAGGTAAGTGATCAACACTGTTGTAGAGGGTTTTTAAAACAACAACAACAACAAATGCTTTGCTTAGTGATGAACTCAACCAGCGCTGTTCATTCCAGGAGCCAGAGGTGCCCTTTGTCCTTCAGGTGACGAAGTCCAGACCAACAGCTGGGAAACACCCCCCCCCTCAAAAAAAAACTGAAGTTGTGGGCAATGCTCCCTCTAAGCTGTGGAGTCTTGTGAGCAAAAATTCTACTTGGTAAGCAACTGGCGTTGAAGTTGTGAGCGAGCAATTTGGTTACTGCATCAATTCGTTTGCTCTGGAGCCCTCCTTCCTGAGCTAAGACAAAAATCTGTGTACCTGCTCTTTCCCATGCATAATCTTATAAACCTCAATCATGTCACCCCTCAGTCGTCGTTTCTCCAAGCTAAAGAGCCCTAAGCGCCTTAACCTTAAAGATCGGGCATGGCCTTGCATATTTATCAGAACTTTTTGTACAGTTCAGTGAAATTCATTTGCAGTTGCAAGGAAATGAGGTTAGTCTTATTAAGGCCAAATCTGGTTATTTCAAAGTTAAATCTATGCAAATGCAATACAGATTCGCAGGAGCTATAACAATTTCCAAGCCAGCCTGAACTAGAAGAGAAAGGTGGGATACAAGATGATGATCTGCAAAAAAATTTGTGACCATTTGTGACCAATTTTTGAATACTCAAGAAGTTGGTGTAGCGGACGAAGAACAAACGGAGCTACAAAATGAAACTGAGCTGAAGCCAACATTTAAGAAATCCTACTGTTGAGTTTTGGTTACAGAAGGAACTTTCTGATCGCTACCCTGCATGATGGACAGGGGTTAAGAAGCTCCCTGTGGCATTTCCAGCATCCTACCTGGTGGTTGGGTGTGGTTTCAGTGTGGTCATCCAACTTCTCTCTGAGCAAAGACACCAACTCCAGGTTACAAAAGGTGGAAACTGATATCACTTCTTCAAGCCCATCCCTTGCATTAAGAGCTTAAGGAACAGTGAAGTCCTTACTAAATGTGGTGGTATCTAAGATTCTTGCTAAGTGACTATCAGGCTTTGAAAAGCTGGTATCCCTGGATCAAGCTCATCAGTTTTGCTGAATAAATGAAACTAAAAAGTTCTAACTGGATGTGGAATAAATGTTCAATTGTTACTGTTGTGCAAATGAGGCTTCTTACAGGGTAGGGGGCCCTGGGGATGAGCTTACAGCACCAGGAGTGCTATGGCCCAAAAAAGTGTGGGAAGCACAGGCCTTGGTGCCTGTCGCCCCAGGTGACTTCCCCCTGCAGATCAAGGGAGGCGACGCAAGCCCCCCCCCTGTCCTTGTGGGGACGTACTAAAACTAAGAACAGCGATTGCCCATAGGGAATACATGAGTGCCCATAAAGAATAATGGAGAGTAGGCTTGCCCAGAGGGAATAGTGCAGTACATAGTTGTCAATAGAGAATTCATAATTGCCAATAGAGAATCCATGACTTCCCATAGGGAATAATGGCGAGGATGCTTCCCCATAGGGGATAATGGAGTACATAATTGCCAATAGAGAATCCATGACTGCCCATAAGGAATAATGGCGAGGACGCTTCCCCATAGGGGATAATGGAGTACATAATTGCCAATAGAGAATCCATGACTGCCCATAAGGAATAATGGCGAGGACGCTTCCCCATAGGGGATAATGGAGTACATAATTGCCAATAGAGAATCCATGACTGCCCATAAGGAATAATGGAGAGCAGAGCACACCTGACCGTAGGGTATAACGGAGTCCAGCTTCCCACAATGAATAAGGGAGACCACCACATGTGGACGTGGGGAATAAGGGAGACCACGCTTGCCCAAAGGGAATAATACAGACCACACTTCCCCATAGGGAAAACGGAGCCAATGCTTGCCATAGGGATTAAGAGAGAACACGCTGGCCCACGGGAACTACTGGAGAGCATCCTTGTGGGCGAGATTAGCGAATTAGGCACACCTGTCCTAGTCTTCAGCCTATATCCCAGACTCTGTAAATATCTGGATATTGATCAGTAACTCTGATCAATAAGACATAGCTCTAAGTCCGATGACCTTTGAACATCCGTAGTGCCTGTGGAGGTAGCTTGTTAATCATTGTTCCAATGTAATCCTTAAAACAAATCCCCCGGAAAGTGATTGTTCTCCTCTGGTTTTCTGAATGTGAACTCTCAACCCCAGCTATGTGAACTCTCAACCCCAGCACACGGATGGTGGGGAGGGGGGAAGCAGAATGGGGATAAATAAACTGCTGCTGCCTTGAGAGGCAGACTGATTTTCTACCCTCGAGAAGAGCTGTCTCTGTGATTCCTTCACATCCTTGCCCATAGTGAATAATAGAGACAATGCTAGCCCATACGAAATAACGCTGTCCTTGCCTGCCCACAGAGAACAATGGAGTTCACGCTTGCCCATTGAGAATAATGGAGAC
>NW_015160246.1:0-29079 GCF_001447785.1 Gekko japonicus
TTTCCTGGAGAAGTTGGCATAACACAGCTTTGCAAGACAGTGTAGAATAGTGGTTAAGAGTGCTGGACTACAGTCTTGGACATCTGGGATCAAAACTCTGTCACAAAGCTTGCTGGATAATCTTGGGACAATTTCTCACACTCAGCCTAGCCTATTTTACAGGACTGTTGTCCAGCTAACGCAGGCATGGGAGAACCACAAATGACGCTATGAGCTCCTTGGAAGAAGGGCGGGATATATAGACACTGCCGCTTACAGATTAACCCTTGCTAGTAAACATTAGTCAACAGTAATAAGGCTAGTTCAAACTCGTGTGCAGATTGTTTGCTTTCTTATAGTCTGATTGTGTAATACTTGATCAGAATTGTGTTTGGAGTCAGATGAGGGCCTACAAAAGTTCTGTGGCTTTCGGTCTGTGACGTCTTGGCCACACACACAACTCATCGCCTCCTGTGGCAAACCTCAAGCAGTGAACAAGCAGATGTTAGCTGTCCCTACCTCATTCCGAACATCTTGAAATTCAAATGTAATGCAGCTACAAGAAAGATCTGCATTGGATTGACTGGGATTTAAATGGTGTTCCAGATGAAGTCTGCGTTTTCTCTGCAAAAATATAGGGATGTTTACTTGGTGCAGATCCTCTGCACTAGGGAGCACTGATGGATGTGGAGGTGCAAGCCTGGAGATCTGGATGTTATCCAGATGTTTTATTTATACCAGACACCAGATTTATCAGATCAGTTCTGCTTCATTTAGGCATAATATCCATGTAGATAGGGGCTTGCTGTAAAAATCAGCTGTTGGCAGAACAACTTGTGCCCAGTTCCCAAATGTGTAGTTAGCTAAGCGAAAAGGAGGAAGGAAGTTTAATAATTTTTGATTTTATCTGCACTCACAATTGCTCAGTTTTGACAGTTGTGTTATATTTATGAACTGCACAGCCAAGTTGTGCTTATACTTCAGCCATTCAGGTGGTTTCTCTAAAATAAAAACCTCTGTGATGGACATTTAAGAGGATGAGGTTTTTGAAAGGGGGAAGGATAATGACATGCTCAACACTCATCCCCCCCCAACTTATCTTTATTTCCTTAGACACACCTCACAGTCATTATGCCCAGTACAGGAGAAGACAGACTGCTCAAATAATGCTCTTGAATGGTTTGGGCCAATGACTAATGTCAGTCTCACTTAAGATATCAAGCTGGGCTAGATGTACACCTCCAATACTGTGACATCCATGCATCCTACACACACGGGCTGCTCCACTGTCTGGACATCCAGAGAACGTTCCACACACAAACTCCCACTCCTTTATTTCATTATGCTTAACATTTCACTAAATAGGACTATTGTATTACATCTGCAAGAGAAAGCAAATGTAAGAGTGGCCTTAGGCAAGGAGAAATCCAGTTTGTTCTGCCAGGCATGACTCAGTGCCGAATGAACATTCGCTATTGGTGTAATGTAACGGTGAGGGCATCATGCATCAGTGATTTTCAATAAGTCGACTGTATTTGATTCCAATGGTAAGGTTCCCCAAAACATATTCCCCATCCTTGACATTGTTCTCTGGTCCCTGCACTGCAATGCCATGAAGACTGGTTTATATTATTTATTTATTTAATGCATTCATACCCACCCTTTCTTCCCAATGGGGACCCAAAGCAGTTTACATCATTCCCCTCTTCTCCACTTTATCCTTACAGCAACTCTGAGTCAGGTTAGGCCGGAAGTCTGTGACTGGCCCAAGGTCACCCGGTGAGCTTCTATGGCAGAGTGGGGATTCAAACCTGCGTCTCCTGGATCCCAGGATCCCTGGCCCCACTGCTGGACCTCCTGATGGCACCTGGTATTTTTTGGCCACTGTGTGACAGAGTGGGTGCATTCAGATGGGGCGTTTCAGCCGGCATAAACTGTACCGGTTGGAACCGGTGCAGTTTATGCCGGCTGAAATGTGATCATATTTACCTCCCTCACAGTGGAGCCCATCGCTGTATGCCCGTTCACATGCTGTGGGCGTCGGCGGGTTTTTTTGAGCATGCGCATAGGCAGCCGTCCACAGAATGGCGATCTTTGCACATGCTCAAAACACCCCCGTATTACATTTAAAGTTTAAAGGTAAGGACTTACCTTTAAAGTTTAAAGCCGAAACTGGCCTCCCTGAAGTCCCAGATTCCTCCGAAATGTTAAACTAAGGGCCTTTTCTTTTTTTAAAAAAACAAACACCGGGGCGAAGCTTCACCCAAGCGCATTTCAGCAACCTAAAAAAATGGCGGGCGAAAATCGGAAGCCTCGGGCTTCCGAACGGAAGTGGCTAGACACCGGTGGAGAGCGATCAGACAGGGGTAAACCGATTACAACCATTGTACTCAGGATACCACCACTTGGGGACCTAGT
Organism: Gekko japonicus; assembly: GCF_001447785.1. Lineage (NCBI taxonomy): Eukaryota > Metazoa > Chordata > Lepidosauria > Squamata > Gekkonidae > Gekko > Gekko japonicus. The sequence continues at coordinate 2,398 of NW_015160246.1, forward strand.
GGCAGAGTACAACGGTTTAAAGGGCTTTGCAACGGTTAGGGATGGAAGGCAGATGTTCTATGTGTGAACGCTGGTAAGTTAACCGATTGCAACCAGCACCTATTCCATTGCAAATGCCCTGTCTGAACGCACCCAGTGTTTGACTAGATGGGCCATTGGCCTGATCCAACATTGGCTTCTCTTATGTTCTTATCTTCTTATGTATTAGCTACTGCGCTGAAATGATCTCCTGCCATTAATAATGATTGTTAGCCCAGTTTACAACCAATTGTTGTGCAAGGAGGAATATAATCTTATATCAGATGCGTTTGGCTCCCCAGCTCTCTCCTTTCTTGGACTCAGCTGGCCTAGCTATGTTAATCCATGGTTTTGTAACCTTGCGTTTGGATTACTGTAATGCACTCTATGTTGAGCTGCCCCCCTTGAAGACAACTTGGGGCTAGATATCAGGGGCAAGCGGATGTGAACTTATCTTGCCTAATAAAACAGTTTCACTGGCTGCCCGTTTGATTCCCAGTTCGATTCAAGGTGCTGGCTGTGATTTTTAAAGCCCTTCATGGCCTCGGACTCACCTATCTAAGGGACGGTCTCTTCCCAGATGCCCCAGATGGCAGCTATGGTCTTGATTGTGCCACCTGCTACCTCCCCACCCCCACCCCCTTAGGCCAGCCTCCTGATATCAACCACCGTCTGTTTTATTCCATCATAGCTTAGACCCTTTGGAATGGGCTCCCACACCACTGCAGGGCCCTCTTTGCCAGGGCTTTCAATGGGGTGTGGGTGGCAGGTACTCTTTTTGGAGCAATTGGGTTCTTTTATTATAAATTCGAGTTTGTAAGCTGCCTTGAACCATGGGGAAAGGCAGGATATAAATATTTAAATTTTAAAAAAATGAACAAGGGGAACACGAGTAGTGGTTATAGTCACTGGTGGCAGTTACACAGGGGACAACTGCCTGAGGACACCACTCCCAGCTACCACCCCGTGTTGCCAATTCCCCGTCTCATCTCTCTCTGTGACCTTACCTGCCCCCCCCCCAAGAGCCGCAGCTGCTGACACCCATTCCCCACCTTGATCCTCAGGCATCTTTAAACTGTTACAAGAGTTCTGGAAACCCTACTGGGCATGCGCAGCTTGCCTAGGAGAGCAGGAAAGGTTTGTCACTTCTCCTAAGAACGGGAAGGCCTGCCATTGATCAATAAGAAAGGGATATAAAAGACAAGAGCAGAACACACCATTGTGATACTTTCTGCTCCTCAATTCTCAAATTTTATCACCTCGTCAACCAAATCCTACTCTTCCTCCCTGATTTCCTCTCACACTACAGTTGCCTTATTGCTTTGCTTCTTTCTGATCTCATTGTCTTTTTTTCTTCTTCAGGGGATATTTTGGAAGGTTTCTCTTCTGGAAAGATTCCATCTTAGAAGAGGGAGAAAAGTTAGTTATGCAAACTGCTTTAGAGAAATGTTGAGACGCAGGTTAGCGTGCAGTGTGAACTTATGCATGGCTGTTCCAAAGTAAGCCCCATGGTCTGCAATGGGATTTACACTTTATAGGTTCATTCATTTCTCCATTGCCCATGTATTTATTATATGCTTTGTGCATTTTCTTTGATTGAATAGTTTATTGCTTTTGTGTGATTGTATCTGCTAGTTTGTGCGTTGCGTTTAATAAAGCGTTTCCATTTATTTTAATCCAACTACTAAATCTCTGTGTGTTCCTTACTGGCCAGAGGAGCATATTAGGACCCACATTTTCACTTGTGCCTTGGAAGCTATGTATTCAATTCACCTAGGGGAGGGAGAGGAAGAGAGAAGAAGGATGGGTGGGAGAGAGTAAAAATGTTCCATTCCCCAACTGTCTGCCATTTTATGTTCTCTTGGTTGTCTGCTATGTTCTCTTGGTTGCTGCCATTTCCCAGTAGTAGGGTAGGGTAGGTAAGTTGGGGTAGCAGAAGCAGAGGGCAAGTTTCGGGATAGGAACAGCAGGGTATTCCTGATGACATTATCAGGATTCGGGTTCTAAAACAGCATGTTGTATTTGCAAGCTATACACAAAGAGCTCAGTTTGTCAAGAGTGAATCCAAGCAGCCCTACGGAGGATGTCACCCATCCCTGGTATTTTTTATTGTACGTTGCCTTGAATACTTCCTAGTGGAAATGTCGGTTAGAAATCTCTGAAATAAAACTAGATTGTTGCTTAGGACAGAGTGTTCTGCTACGGGACACAGGACTGCCAGTTCTGGGTTTGGAAACTCCTGGAGATTTCGGGGTGGAACCTTGGGCAAGGCAGGGGAGGGGGAGGAAGCTTACCAGGGATGTGATACCACAGAGTCCATCCTCCAAAGCAGCCATTTTTCTCCAGGGGAACTGATCTCTGTAATCTGGAGATGAACTGTAATTCCAGGAGAACTACAGGCCCCACGTGAAGGATGGCAACGTAAAATGCTAGAGGAGGACAGAAAAACAGCTGTCTGCTAGTCAGCCTCACAGGAATGATATACGTAATGAATTCCCTGTTCCCTTATTCAGAAATATTCTTAACCAACCCTAAAGTGGAAGCTGTCTTGCTCTGCTCATTTGTTGGTACAAGCAAAAATAGTACAGTGATATATACACTTTGCAACAAACACTGGATTTGTGTAAACTGGGGAAGCAACTATTCAGAATGTGTAAACAGGGTGGCATTTTTTGAGAGACGTTGGTTTCAAGACCATTATAGTAGTACATGGATCTGAGTTTGATAGGCCACGTATAAGACATGGGTAAAGTGCTAAATATGCAAGTCATTATGAACTTGGCACAGTAGCACTATTTATACTTCAGACTCTACATTTGCTGCTTTGGGGGAGGATGTTTACTTAACCAGACTCTATTAAACATGCTGAAGAGTATTGCAGGGGTGGGGAAATAACTTTGTACTCTAAAACATCTTTCATTGATGAAACCCAGAGCCAGTCAGTCATCACAAATGGTAAAGAAAGGCAGATGCACACTGGCAGAATGCAGAAGAGCTCTAGGTGTCTTTTATCTCCTTTTAAAAAACCCTGCGCTGAAGTGTTGGTGACAGTGAAAAGGGTTCACAGTGCTGGAGACTGGATTCTTTGATTTATTTATACAAGTCCCACTCCGCTGCCTTGTGCCTCTGCTGGGGAAAACCACTTCAGCTGAATTCTGAGAAACGCTGAAAAGGATGGGGAACAATCGCCCACTCCGAACCATAGGGGAGTTTGTTATGGACCTATCACACTTCCCCTCTGGAAAAGTGTCAGTGAATCAGCTGTTATTTCACAAGTGTCAGTCATTTGTTACTGACAGCAGTTTAGACTGTGTTTATCTTTGCTGACCCTCGAAACGGCATGGACATCATGGCAGAAGCTATAGATCTGCAAATGAAAGAGCCACACACAGTGTGAGGTGTGTTACCTGAGATGAACTACCCAGTGGAAGAGTTGAAAGCCAGTGTGGTGGAGAGATCAGTGTTGGAGGAAGATCTAGAAGATCTGGATTCAAATCTCCATTCTGACATCATTCTTGCTGGGTGTCCAGGGCCACTCACTCACTCTCAGCCTAACCTTCCTTGCCTACCTTACGGTGAGAATCAAATGGAAGAGGGGAGAACCGTGTATACCACCCTGAGTTCCTTGGAGTATGGTCAAGGTAAAAACACATTCGATGGATAGACAAAGCTAATGTCACATTTCTCCACTGCTACCCAGTATCACTTTTAAGTGATGATGTCAACGGATTCTGAACTGAGGGCCTCATGATGCAAATCTGAAGAGAAAGGAACAGATGCTTTAAATCAGGACCCAACTTTAAATGGGGATATGCCATCCTGCCAGTAGCCTGACTTCCTAGCCATGAATTCTTCCTCTATACCTGAAAGCATTTTTTTTCCTTTGTGAAGTAGGGAAGGGTGTAAGGCAGCAGGGAATGCTTACATGGCAAGTTCCATACTACCAGTCATCATTTTTGATGGAGATTATGGTGTGTATTCTACCATTTTGCTCAGCAAAGTCTGAAAACCTCCCCCAATGAAAACGGCTCTTCCTCTGACAGAAGAACCACTTCCACTGGAGAAAGGCTGTTTGGGCTGGACAGAAACAAGTGGCAAAGACAACTTCAAATCCTGCCATTCCTGGTAGTAACTGTATAGGCTTTACAGACATTTTCTCCTATGTCTGACCAATTCATCCTATCATAAAGGAGATATCAATTTGGGATATGAGTATTTTAAACTATCAGAGACACTAAAAAGAAGCCAATTTTATTTTCAGGCCTCAGGTATGTTCACATTTCACCACTTTTCAGAAAAATTACATCTGTAAGATATTAGAAATGCTGTGATTAACATAAGAATAAGAGATAACTAGTCAGAGATGGTTCTATCATGTCACAGAATGAAAGTGGTAGAGCTCTGGAGCCAATAAACTAGGCAGAAATTTGTGAATTAGGCCCAGAATGTGGATAAAAAATCCACACAATGGGGCCATGTACAGATAGATTTCTGCAAATCTAGGGGTGCAAAAAAGTAAGGGGGGGGAGTTGAGATGGCTTGAAAATCCCCAAACATAAATAAAAAGTGAGATCTTGCAAGAGGATGTCCTGAGATCTCAGTTGTCATCTTAGGAATTGCTTAAGGTTGGGAAGAGGACTAGCAAAAGGGAAAGAAGGAGGTGGTCTGAGGAGGTTCCTTCCCAGCCTGAACTCCATCAGAGATCACCAACCACTGCTCAGCAGCCCAGTCTCCCCTCCCCCAGCACTACTAATTGATCTCCCCTCCACCAGCACTGCTACTAATGGTTGAGCATGAGCAGTGCCTTCCCAGCCCAAACAATACAAGAGCTCAGTAGCCCCCAAAGTGACTGCCAGGAAGGACTGCCAGGGACTTCGAGGAGGAACCACCAGGAGGTGGGTGCTGATAAGTGTGGTTTGGGCTGCAAGGTGTCTCATGACCAGCCAGGCTCGCTCCCAGTCCAGCCATTACCAGAGGCCACTGTATACCTCCTTCAGCCACTTCGTCTTTCCCTCATGGCGGAGAGGTGGAGGAAGTTGCAGGGAAGGGTGGAGGAAAGAAAAGGCAGCAGGAGAAGGGGAGATGGGAACTAGTGTGAGGGAAATGGAGACAAAGAGAAGAGCAGGAGGAGGTAGTGAGAGGACAAAGGGAGAAAGGCAGCTGTGGAGGCTGATGGAGGAAAAAGCAAGAACCAATGGAGAATTTCCTCACAAGCTTATCACAGGTCCCCACTTTTTAAAAATATAATAGCATTGTCCACAAAGAAAACTCCAGTGGGGTTTCCTCTGTTCCATTTCAGAATGGCTTCTGCCAACCTTTGATGTGGAGGGAGAACAAGTTTGGATGTTTTGAAAAGACTGCAGGATCTGGCTTATAGAGATATTGCGGCAAATTATCAGTCATCACATTCCATATAATGTAATAATAATTGTCTGTGAATACACTATATGTATTTACCGTAAAGTTAAATCTTCTTCACTCATGCCCTGTACAATGTGTCTTTGTTTGGCACACTTGAGCAAAAGCATCTGAAAACTAAAATATGATTAATTCCCAAATATGCACAAAAAATATGCAGTATATTATGGGGAGTATTTTCCCACACCGTACACATGAATCTCTTTTAAATTAGCAAGGTTGTAATGAGCAAGTGATGAAAGATTATTATTTCCAAAGAAACAGTCTAAAGAATTAAAAGTACATCATCTCACTAGAAGACATATATGGTATATTTAGCAACATAAGCTTGATGTTATAGAAAGGGTACCTACGTCCATAATTCATAGGTGCATCACTGAGAGCCAATTTGGTGTAGTGGTTAAGAGCAGTAGACTCTAATCTGGAGACCCGGGTTTTATTCCCTACTCTTCCACATGAAGCCGGCTGGGTGACCTTGGGTCAGCCACAGTTCTCTCTGAGCTCTCAACCCCACCTACCTCACAGGGTGTCTGTTGTGGGGAGAGGAAGGGAAGGTGATTGTAAGCCGCTCTGAGACTCTCAGTGAAGGGTGGGGAAATAAATCCAACTCTTCTTCATAATTGATAGGTGCATCACATTCCAGCGATTGGTTTTATTACTTCTCAGCACAACTGTGAGATTTTAAAATCTGCCAGGCAAGGTTGTACAGATCCACTGGATACTCTGAACACTCAGAGCAAAACCAAACTGCTTTTGTGGGGGGGAAATTCTCAAGAGATCCCAAGCAAATCAAGAAGGAAGTTGAGCATTGCTCTGAAACCATCTACACCTCCCTAGGGAGAACAACAGCACATACTGGGGACCCTGGGAAACAAGAAGAGAGAGAATCATTTCAAGCACTATGATGGCATGTGTGGACCTTATTGATCTCCAAAAGGGTGTGATCTCCCACCTTTTTGGAGATCAATGGTGAAAAAAGGCTGTGTAAAGATCTGGCTACCCTCTCAATTTTGCATCATGAGCATATTTAGTCGGGTATTACAAAGTGTGCTCAAGGGATTCTGGGTCACTTCAAGTTATTTCAAGAAAGTCTTAAAATTTTCAAGGTCTTAAAACTGTTGTTCCTAGAAAGTAATACTCCTGCTTAACAGTTTAGGGGTTACTCAGTATTTCATGTACATTCTATCAGCAATCCTTACAACAACCCTGGGGGGTTGAGATGGTGAGAACAGCAATTCAGAGCTAAAGATGACACTTGAAGTTCCCTTACCTTCATGATCCTATGCTATACAAATCCACTCAGAGATAAACTCTGCTGAGCTTGACAGAGCGTATTCTCCAAGTAAGGGTGTATAGGATTCTTCCTGAGCCATCCAGAATTTTTTTTTTTAAATGAGCAAACAGAAATTGTGCCTGTTTTTTGCCCAAAATAAAACACAATCTTATTTACAAGCAGCCTGCACAACAATAGGGTTGCCAGACACCTGGTCCAGGTGGGGTTTTCCCCAATTTCTAGGGCTCCAGCCTGCCATTGGCCAGTTGGCCAGCAGGGGAAGCTCCACCCTGAACAGCACGTTACCATGCAACACCCCTGTCACGAAGATGTCACCTGGAAGTGACATCATCACGTCAACAATGTCAGGGAGTAACACTCTAGTTTTTAGGCAAACTATGGTTTTGAAGACAAAACCCCCCAGTGTTTTGTCCAAAAACTAGTGTGTCACCACCCAATGTCAGCAACACGATGACATTACTTCTGGGTGATGTCATCATGCTGTGCATGCTTCATACATGTGGCAGAAGATCCCGGGAAGGACCTGGGAGTCCTTCCCCCCAACTAAAAGGTAGGACCTGGCAACCCTAACAACCTATGACCTGCCAAGCCTAAGACAGGCCCACCCAGCTACGGATTGCAATCTTCCAGGTATACCAGGAACCTGTATTTTTCAAATAGAGGGGCTCTGATATAAAAAGTTTGAGCTCAAAAAGAATAAGCTGGAGCTTGAAAATCAGTAAACAGAAGATAATGAAGCTTTGATCAGAGAAAAAAACAGAAGAGCTAGGGTCCTAGAAATTACAGCAGACCTGCTAACACAGAAGCTTCATGCCACACACACCAATCACAGGCACCAGTGCTGTATGCTCTTATTAAACTCTGCACATGAAGAAGAGAGTAAGTTTCTGAATGCCAGCAGTAGGAGGTAAAGTCAAGAGAAGGCCTTGGCCTCTAGGTCCTGTTGGTTGGCTCATGTGTGAAACAGGACTAGATAGACCATTGGTCTGCTCCGTCAGGGCTCTTCTTATGTTCATATAGCCTGAACATCCATAGTAGGGTTGCCATACAAGGGCAAGGCAGTCCCTTGGAGCTCTGGGTTAAAGGTCAGCATTGCACAGTGTCACCACAATTAATGTCACTTCCAGTTGCATAACCAGAAGTGACATCATGGAATCACCATGACTCATGAAATCACTTCTAGTTCCCATCTGAAAATGAAACTGCATCATCATCATGATGCCACACAAATCTCATTGTCTCACTGCTGTACCAGGCAGCAGCAGGGGAGAGAAGGCAAGGGGACAGAATCTTCCTAATGCATAGGTTAGACCCAGGGCCCAACTATGAAGCTGATTTTGTTAGAGAAGCAACAGCCTGCTAAGAGTCTACTTACTGTAAATATTGCTGAAAGAGTAGTTTAGTCCACTTGTACTCTAGGGGGGAACCGCAGAGCATTCTCTAGTGTTTTGGGGTTATTGAATGTTTTTCTCTTGCAATTCAACTTACCTCTTGTTGTTTCTTTCTCTGCTGTGTGTTAGTTTGTGTTAGTGTTTGTGCTCTGAAGGCCTCTCTGTTCTATTAGTGGCCTGCAATCAGTTATTGTCTTTCTGCAAAATCTTGTTGCAGTAAATTCTTTGAAAGCAAACTCCAAAGTGTGGATTGGTTTATTTCCTGAACTCTACCAACAGGTTATGGGCCCAGCAAGCTTACACTGTGCAACTCTGCTAGGAGATTCAAGCTTCAAAGTCTCGAACAAGATGCTTGGCAATCCAATTTTTCCAGACCAAAAGGGGACGGAAAACCCAATAACAACAGGAGATACATCACATGGTCACACACTTCGAGCTGCCTTTTACTGAATCAGAACCTTGGTCCCTCAAGGTCAGTACTGTCTTCTCAGCCTGGCAGCAACTCTTCAGGGTCTCAGAAAGAGCTCTTTCACATCGCCTACTGCTTGGTCCTGTTGTCTGGAGATGCCAGGCGTTAAACTTGGGACCTCCTGTGTGCAAAGCAGAAGTCATAGCCTCTCACCATCAAGGCTTTGGTGGGTTGCTATGTAGTTAGTAGGCTTGGCGAGTCATGCAAATTTTGCAGTTCTCCCTTACAACATCATATAAATATGTGCTACTCTCTGACATTGCTGTGCAAACTGCTATATGAGTTAGCAGTGAGAAAAGATAATAAAAGTAAGCTGTAATGGAAAATATTACGAAACGTTTAATTTTAGCCAGTCATATAATTGTTGCCCAGTCTATGATCAAAATATTATGCTCTTCTGTTACAACTGTGAAATTTTGCACATCCTGCATTTAAATCCTAAAAGACCTATTAAAGTACTGTAGTAACTATTGTTATGCATTGCATGACAAATAAGCCAAAAGAGAAAAGTTCAAAAAAATAAAATATATTATACGTGATGCTCAGTAAGTCCCTTTTTGTTCAGTCTTCCTCGCTTGCAAAGTTGAACTGTGTGTGTCAGAAAGATGAGCCCCTATGTGGCTGTATTTATTTGTATGAAATATTTATACCCCACAAATTAATTAGTACCCCACCTATCTTTTAATTGTTATTTTGTGTGTGTTTTTTCATTTGGCTTTTAATGTTGTTGTTTTTTTTACATTATTCACTGCCTTGAAGGCCAAAATAGGGTGGAAAGGCGGGACAACTGTGTTTTAATTTTTTTTAAAAAGGTAGGCTTGTAAACATACTTAAAATGAAACTGAATAAACATAAATAGTGCTCATAGAACAATAGTAATGATTCTGAAACGGGAAACACTAAAAAAAAAATAACTGAACCAAATCACAACTCCTTCTCCAGGAGAATTCACACAAAAAGCTATTTTCTCTACAAGTTCATCTGTGTGGGTACTTTAGTGCCAATTTGCTCTTGCAAGCTTTTAGCTTTGTTATCTCTGTGGTGCTTTAATTGTTCCAGCTGTTTAATGTAAACTACTGTGAGAATATCCGGGCTGGGGAAAAATGTGTATAATAAAAGGTGCATAATAAAATAAATAGGGCCAGGGAGGAGCGGGTTGGAAAATTACTGGATATTTGGGGACAGAGCCTGAGGAGGGTGGAATTTGGGGAGGGGAGGGAACTCAGCAGGGATGTGATGCTATAGATGCCACCCTCTGAAGCTGATTCCTATACTCTGGAGATCAGTTGTAATTCCAGGAGAACTCCAACTCATTTGGAGGCTGGCAACATGATGGTTGAGGTACATATACACAGCAGTACCCAATGGTGTGGGCAATGACATCATATCTTGCCTTAGGCACTGCCAGATATTCCCAAGCTGCTGTCTGCAGAGCAGCCTGATCCAACCTCTTCCCTTAACCAAATGGCATCCTCTGGTATTCTGAGCTTCAGAAACTTAGTTTGAAAAACAGGTAGTGGAAATCACCACAGCATGGCTGCCATGGGTGCTGGGCCAACTGCAAATTGTTGAGAGGTTACAAGTCAAGAACCTGCCTACAGACAGGGCAGCTGTTTCTGAATGGGTGCACCTTGCTGTAAGAATGAAGAAAATGGGCACCAGGAAACTTACCCTTGGGCACCATGCTTGAGATCACTGGAGTGGTTCACCCCATCACCCTCTGCTCCATATGCATTGTTATTGATTCCTGTATCCTCTTACAATTTCCCTTAGGGTTATTTTTTCCCCAGGAGTGTTTGCTTCCTGGCTGCTTTAGTAGATCTAAAGTGTTCAAGATTTGGTCCCTATTTCATCTAGCCAAGCTCTTTGCCAAGTTCTTGTTCTCTTTTGGAATACACCAGCATGATCCTCTTCCTCTGGCTCTTGCCCTGGCTTCTGCCTCTGACACAGGGTCATCTTCTCTGGACTTAGAACTAGCCAACTGCTTCTAAGTGAAACAGCTGCTGCCAAGTGGCTGGCAATTTAACTTTTACTAATCTCTGTGTTTCTCTGGCTTTTGGCCTTTATATTTTTTATTTGACTAGATGTTTATGGTAGTAGATCCTGATGGTGTTCACTCCAGAAAATACCTGTGGTTGCTGCCAGAATGTGTCATCAGTAACTACCAGCAAAATGCTAGCAATACCAAGGAGCACTTGAGTCTTTGCAAATTTATAGCCCTGTGCAGAGGGCCAGGTTTCACAGTTATTTCTGGAGCCTCTTCACTCCTACTGCAAGCAATCTCTTTTCAAATATATTTTACAGAGTATGACTTGAATACTGAAAAACAACAATAGCAGTGAATAGGAGCAAAAACCATTGCTGAAAAATGGAGATCTTGTAGGGCGACCAGATGTCACCTGCTTAGAGGACATGTCCTCTTTTTTGTTGTTGTGTCTGTCCTCTTTGGGGCTCTTTTTAAAATAACCGATGAAAATGTCCTCTTTTAGATTGGAAGGTTAGGAATATTCCTAGTTAGTAGCGACTATCACAGGTTAAATTCTTCTTGGCTGACAGAGGGAGCGGTGGCGCAGGCAATTCAACGCCTGCTTTAACAACTATAGCGAACAGCCATAATGGCTGTTCGAATCCCCACCGTGGCCGGAGTGAGCTTCCGGCCCCTAGTCCCAGCTCCCGCCAACCCAGCGGCTCGAAATTAACATCAAGTAGAGAAATGGGTACCTGTCTTAGAGGCAGGGGGCACCCCCCTCCTGGTTCCGTGCCAGGAGGTGTTGATGGCAGCGGCGGCGATGGCAAGAAGCGGCTGCGAGAGGCGTACGGAGGCAGCGGCGTAAAAAGAACATGGCGGCATCTGGTGGACTGAGGAGGCGACAACCACGGCAGAAGGAGGCGGAGTCGAGATGACGCATCTACGAGGCGACGCGGCGCGGCTGGAGCCGATAAGGACGTATAGCCAGCAGCCGCAGCCTGCAGCGATGCGCGTCAATGGAGGTCCATCAAGATAAAGCCTGCCGATGGTCGCCGGCTGCACGGAGCACCAAGACTACGCCGAGCCATCTGAAGAGGAGGATCCCGCCGCCTGGGTGCTGTTAGGTAACCCCCCCCCCACACACAAATTGTGGCCCTTGTTCTCCTTTTTGCTTTTCAAAATATGATAACCCTAAGATCTTGGTTAATGTTTTTAAATATGATGCAATGCATACTTACACATTTTTGCTGAGAAGATTAGGCCTATATATGGATCCCAGAGGAGAGGAGCTACATTTGTAACTGTAAGAACTGGGCTGCCCGCAGGGCAGAATTAACTGTTCTGCTAAAAACTCTATGGACTGAAGATCTGAGCTAAATACAAGCCACTCTGTAGCTTATGCCTCTGGAGTCTCCTATTGCAAGAAGTCTACGTGTTGTGCCTATAATCAGCTGGGGTTCAAGAGCCAAGTATTATTGGATCCAGATAGGATTGACAGAGAAGAAGAAGAAGAGGAGGAGGAGGAGATTGGATTTATACCCCGCCCTTCACTCGGACTCTCGGAGTGGTTTACAAACTCCTTTCCCTTCCCCTCCCCACAACAGACACCCTGTGAGGTAGGTGGGGCTGAGAGAGCTCTGACACAAACTGCTCTTTTTCAAGGACAGCTGTGCCAGAGCTTGTGACTGACCCAAGGTCACATCAGCAGGTGCAAGTGGAGGAGTGGGGAATCAAACCCGGTTCTCCCAGATTAGACTCCATGCACTTAACCACTACACCAAACTGGCAGCCGGCAGGGGGATCCTTGACCTCTCTGGGATTGCAGCACTATAACATCACCCCAAATTGATGTCATCACGTCACCAATGTTGGGGGAGTGACGCTCTAATTTTTGGGCAAAATTCTATGCTTTGTAGCCAATTTTAGCATGGGGTTTTGCCTAAAAACTAGAGCGTCACCCCCCTGATGTCGGCAACATGATGACGTCACTTCCAGGTGATGTTATCATGTTGCCTTTCGGGTTGGTTGGGGGTGGGCTTTCCACCCGCCAGCCAGCTAGCCAGTGGTGGGGAAGTGCCCCGCAAAAGTGGGTGTTCCCCTGACCCCGGGGGTGGTCTGGCAATTCTAGATGCAGACAGGCCTCGCAGTTGTAGCATGATTACATTACAATTCTAATGTTCCTCTCTATTGCTGTCGCCTGCCTCTTTGCAGTAACCCCGTACTTCTTTGGTGGTCTCCCATCCAAATGCTAACTGGGGCAGACCCTGCTTAGCGTCTGAGATCTCACAAGATTGGGCTAGTCCAGGCCACCCAGGTCAGGGTGCACGCGAGCACAGTGTGTGCCTAATCTCCAACCATATTGCTTCTTGGCTGACATAGGTTAACCTGCCTTAAGAGTACTGAAAATACATTTAGTGAGGTAGATAAACTAAGGTTCATTTCTAAAAATGTTGGCATTTCCACTATCTAGATGACTAATAGGGATTGTAATGTTAACTCTTACATTAGTCACATGGGAAACATGACCGTCTGGAACAAAATGCACTGCACTATTCCGTAGCCTGTGTCATATAGCAGGCCAGCAAAAGTTGTGATCCACCAAGTCAAACTTAGCCCACCGACTATTTAATGTGACTCACTGCATCCTTGACAATTCACCCTGATTTGCAGTCCCAGATGGGCAGCAGAACCATGTGTGTTATGAAGTTTCTGTGTTCAGCATAGTGGGCCATAACTCTGCACAACCTGTGGTTAATGGTGATTTATGTTGAACTTGGAGACACATCACATTAGCAAGCACCACAGATTTTCAAAACTTGATCCCATACCCGTGCACATAACAGAATGATGTATGTTCACACAGTAGGGTTGTCAAATTCAAAATACTTACCGGCGGGGGAGCGTCCAGTTGCTCCGGGAGCCGGTCGGGGATGCGCGCCGCCAGAGCGTCACCGGAAGTGACGTCGCACACTGGGCCCACCCCCAGCGTGCGACGTCACTTCCGGTGACGCGCATGCCGGGGCGGGGTTCCCCCCGGGCCCCGATTCCCCGGCGTCGGGGAACAGGGCCTCCGGGGCGGGGGATTTCCGCCCTACCGGGGGAGTTGGCAGCCCTATCACACAGGGAGAGTCTCCATCTCCATGATCACCGCCATGTTTTCCGACAGACATAATGACAGAAATGGCTATATCTGATCCCTGTATGACTGCAATGTATTCAAGGAAACAAACACATAAGTGATACACCCTGACGTCCACACCTTCAGCCAAATATCAGTAAAGAGCCTTATATGCATAAAAGTGTAGTGCTGCAAACCCTCTCTATCAGGACCCTGCTTTTTGTAGCATTCCCCATTCATGTGGGAAAGTACATACGGTTCTCTGCAGATGTTCAGCTGAAACCACAAACAGAGAGGCCAAGTGTTACATCCGTCTAAGTCGAACTCAGTGGACTTAGAATGGTCTAACTATTCTCAGGATGGCACTGTTAGTAAGGGAAGATGCTTCTGATAAGGGGAAAGGAAGGAGATGGGACAAGCTCACAATATTCAGAGCTTATTTACAAGCTGAGCTGGAGCCGGGGAGAAGAACTGTTCCTGAAATCCAAAGTTCAGAAACATCACTAGTGTAAACTACTACTTTTGAGGAACTTCTACATAATCAGTGGGACTCTTCCAGAAGATGCTGGCAATACTTGTACTCAAATTCTGCAGTTTAACAGCATTTTCAATTTAAACACATTGATGTGTTTACCAGAGATGGATGAAACTCCCAAAACCTAGGACACAGCCAGCCCCCCTCATCCTGTACCACCTCCTCCATAATGACACCCTACCGCAGAGGGATCTATTCAAAGCTCCTACCTGCTCCATCCATTCGGGTCCCTTCCCCAACAATCAAAATGGTGACATGGGACTTCAATGTTCTATGAATCATACATTTCAGAGCATACTTCTATTTTGTATCAAAACTTTTCTGAACAATCCCCAAAGTACTGTACAACCACATAAGTTGTCTTTACTTGATAACTCTCAGCTGAATATGTGAGCAGTTTACATAGAAAGGGATTGACTATAGAGGTCAAAGAATAATGTGAAATTACAGCTATAATGTGTGTGTGTGTGTGGGGGGGGTATTTGGATCAGCACTGTGGCATGTAGGGTTTCCTCTGTACCAGTTTCCTACTTTCATTTGGTCCCTTACAACACCATTATGGTCCAGAAAGATTCCCTTTGGCCCTCAGAACAACCCTGTGAGGTAGGTAAGGCCTTGGGTTGCCAGATTCAGGTTGGGAAACTCTTAAAGATTTGACGATGGAGCCTGGAGAGGAGAGAGACCTCAGTGGGGTACAATGCTATAGAGTCCGCCCTCCGAAGCATCCATTTTCTCCAGGGGAAATCTCTGTGGTCTGGGGATGAGCTGTAATTCCAGGGGATCTTCAGGTCCCACCTGGAGGCTGGCATCCCTAGAACTTAAACCAAGACAGAATAACTGTCTGAAGGCTAATCAGAGACCATCATGGGTCAGGTCTCCCAGGCCTAGTCCAGCTCTTAAGACAGATCTTCCAGAAGCACATCTGCAAGATCTTTTTACAGTTAAAATCACTTCCTTCATGGTTTCTGTTTAGCCTTATGAAACCTTTTCAGGAAATCCATTTACAGATCTCCCAACATCACATCTACTTTTTACCCAGAGGTGATATGGAAATCCTGTCTCTGGTGTTACATCAGTGGAGACGGTTTCACACATGCAACTTATTACTTTCTGCTGGAGGGATCAAGTAACAAATAAGTGTCTTTTTTTGTCTGAACCAGCTAAAGTGTTTCTTGGCTGCAGGCATTTGGAACTTTTATATATCACAGAATCAAGATGCCAGAACAATTCAGCCTAATGGGATGTCTATAAACAGTCCAAAGGACAACACTGCAAATTAGTAGTGCTTGAAAAATATAGCAAAGATCATGCCTTTCCCCAGAGGTGTTTTAGCAAAGAGTAATATGATTCATTCTTTCAACTAAATTACATCTATTCCCTCTATGATTTTTTTGAAACATTTGGACAAAGTCTGAGTCAGATTTCAGCAAAAGGTGCAAAACCTCCGTTTTATCTGCCACAGCTTTTAATCACCGCTGAGACGGATTTCATTCCTAATAAATTACACAGCTTATAGTACAACATTGTCAACAGGTTTCATTTTCCATTCCTCCGTTTTAGACACTGAAAAATTAATGTGCTATTCTATACATATAGCACAAAAGTCAAAAGCAAATAAATGCCTGGGGAAAGTAGAATTTTTTTTAATATTTCAGGCAGATGTGATACTTAATAGAAAGGTATAACAAAGAAAGCCAAGTGAACAAGGTACAGGAGGCTCATTTTAGTCAGAATCATGTTGGTCGATTTCTCTATACCTTCAAAAGCAAGGGTGTATACAGCCCTAGGATTCTCTCATGCATGTGCAGTTTGACCAAAGTCACACTGCCTCATGGTTATTGCTGCAGTGTGTCCATGGATATTCGGAATTCTTATGGGTGAGTCACACATTTCAATATCCACATTATCACCATGAGGACTTTGGGTCAGATGCACAGAGTTTCTTCCCTTGCGAACCGAGAACCAGTTCTCAGGATGGGTTATGACTGCATGAAAAGAAACCAAATTGCCAGATTCTCTTCTGTCGTCTGCCACTTCTGATATTACAGCAGTATAACAAAAGAGACACTACCTGCAGTGGCTCCCATACTGGAAATGTAACACTGAACAGTGTCCTCGAGGTTCAGCAAATGGCACTTGCATCATCAGACACCACAAATGGGGAATTTAAAGTAGTTACACCCAAATCTCCATTTGTATTGGCTTTAGGAGAATCAACAACAAAAGGGACAAGTATGATCTCCATTTCAGTATTATCTTGGAATTTCAGATCATCTATGGATGCATTTCCACTCAGTGGTTTTGGTCTTGCCTAAAATTTCCACAGACAGAAGGATTTCCATCTGCAGAAGTGCAGCTGCCTCCCCCTCCTACTGCGGTCTGAAATGCTCCCAAAAATGCTCCTCTGGGAATTGGAGACCCCCAGGAACAGTTTTTTAGGGGAGCCAGAGGTCTGCCATGGGGGGAAGGGGGACTGACAAAAATCCCCCCCTGCAAGCATGGACATTTTTAAGTGGGACTCAATC
Source organism: Gekko japonicus (assembly GCF_001447785.1). NCBI lineage: Eukaryota > Metazoa > Chordata > Lepidosauria > Squamata > Gekkonidae > Gekko > Gekko japonicus. The sequence continues at coordinate 19,135 of NW_015160246.1, forward strand.
CATTATCTTCAAACCCAACTTTTGATTATAAAGCAATACCTTAATGCTAAAATCCCAAGTTAAACCCCACAAAATGGTTTATTATGAGTTCAAATCCTGTATTAACAACAGATGTTTCCTTACTCTTCCTTATGTTATGCTGTGAACATACATCATTCAGCTGTCAAGAGCTATGGCGGGGTAAGTGGTTTTACCTATGACCTTGCCCTCAGAGCAGAACATTCAAGTTGACTGGGAAATCCTTACCTACATGCTACAGAAAGACCACAGATTGTTTGCCCCCCAAAGAGGCAACTATTTGACCACAGTGGTGTTCTTAGGATACTAAAGCAAATGAAGGAAATCCTTACTTGTGGTTTTCTCAGCTTGAGAGCACAGCAATCGTTTTACCAGGCCGTTCATGTTCACTGTAAAAATAAAACTAAGAAAGTATTTGATAGCATAGCGTTTCCTTGCCTACATGTAATTCTCAAACAACAACTAGCTGAGGTGATGACAAATCTGGAGCAATTGACTGTGGTCAACCAAACTGAGCCACTCCCCCCCCACACACATATATATGTGCCACCACTCTGGTTGTGGTCAGACAGGCAGTTTGGCCTGACATAGTTGCTCTTCCTGTACAGAATAAATGGGCTTGGTCACATAGCCACATCTGGCAGCTGTTCCCCAGTTGTACTCACCCCATTGTAAGAAGAGATGGATAATGAGTAAATAGACACCAGAAAAACTCTGATGCTTACAGATTCCCATGCATTCATCCTGCAGGGCTGGATTTCTGAACGCGGAGAGCACACACAAAATGGACTGGCAGTCTGAACCCGTCAGTCTGTTCCAGGTGGGTTTAGTCTTCCCCTGCTCTGTGGTGCACATAAGCCTAGGCAGTGGCCAATAGGTTAACAGAGGTCTGGGAAGGGATTCCTGAAATTCCTGCGCGCTGTTTGGGTTGTGTGCAGATGTGCACACGCCAGGGAAACTTTTAAACAAATAACCAGAACCATGCTACATGGATGACGCACTGTAACACTGTGCATGAGCCATCGTGGCCCCGCATGATATAAAGGTGCCTTGGGGTGCAGTGTCTGACCGGGATTCTCTGCTCCTGATTGAAACGGAGAGATTTGCCCTGCCCCCAGATTGCTCCAAGCTTCCAGTCTGACCCAGCCTCTGTGTGGAGTACCAGTAAGCTTCGGTCCTAATTTGTTTTCCACTGACATGACAACTTCCAACAGTTGAAGGGGGAGCAACTTTACTGACTCCCCCTTTCTACTACTGAACCCCACTCTGACCCTCCCCTTTGTCCCTGTGTTCCACCAACCCTCAATGGATGGATATCAAGGGGGCATAGCAGGCTGCAGCAGGAAGGGAGACACAGAGGATCCAAGCCATTATTGGCATGCGTGTAGTCTGAGAAACTGGAAACAGTGTTATAATAAGGAAGAGTTTTCACAACTTTGGATGATGGAAGTTTAAACAGTTTATTCGGTTCAAAAGATACATGGAAGATTATAATTGCTTTGCCAGATTAGAGTGGAATCTGGACCGAGAAGCTCAGCCATTTCAGGGACAGGGGAAACGTGGGGCCCACCAGTATAGGCTGCCCTGCTTATTCTACAGGAAACTAATGAAGGCCTGCACAACCTCAGACCCACCATGCCAATCACACATCCTTCAGCTATACACTGGGGCCTGTAAGAAGCTGGAATTCTTGCTTGTACATTCCAGGCTTTTTCGTTTCATTCTTTCATTCCCAAAGTGAGAGTTTCGTCAAGACCCCCATGAGTGGCTGCGTTTTAGGACATGAGCCATGCAAGCCAGATCTAATGTAAAAACTGCATTAAGTCACTTCAGTCTGATCAACTGGATTTGCTTTTCTCAGGTTAAACAATGAAATCACAATATGGCAAAAGTAAATACGAACCAAAAGACAATAAGAGCTTAAGTTATATCATGAGAATGATGCTGTGTCAGGGACCGTCACCTGGAAGATTTACAGGAAGCAATATTTTTTTTATTATAATGCCCACCCAGTAAAGGAACAGATCAATAAAGTCAGACTAATACCCAGAGCCAAACCCTACGAGACAGACAAAAAGAGGATAACAACAGAACTCCACTGGTTGTCATCTACAACTCACAATTTAACCCAGTTTCAGCTTCAGCTATCTACATTAAACAAATGTGTCAGTCTCTGTGGGAAAGAATCAATGAACAAAAATCATAAGAAGCCACAACATCCAGAAACCAGTGAGGGGATGTTTTAATCTCCCTGGACATACTATCACAAACCTTAAAAGTCACTATTCAACAAAAATAACTTCAACGGGCTGAATTAGAACTCATAAAAATTAAACACTACATGTCATCCTGTCTTAAACAGAGACTTGGATTTCCTTCATCGTTACACACTCTAATAGCTGTATAGGACCCCCTTTTCAGAAAATGTAGTTGGCTGTTATCAGACCATAATCTTGTTACCAGTATCAAGTAATTTTCATTTACACTTCAGGCTGCTTTCCTGTGAGTAAACTTCATCACCTTGCTTATCTGTTTATAACTGCTAATCCTGTTCTAGTCATTTACATAGAGAATTTACACTTGAAAGACTTAAAATGGAATTCATACACAGGTCTCTGTCTCATTCCCCCCCCCCATTCTTCATAATCTTTCCTCTAAATAGCATTCCCAGTTTGATTTCCCATTGAGGAAGTGAGCCATGACCCACAAATGCTCATATTAACATTTTTAAGGTGCCGTTTTATTATGTCATAACAAACACATAAAATCATTTTGCTGAAGGTGTCTGGCTAAGGACCAGCATTATCAGGAAGATGACAGAGAAGGCGTTCATTGGAGAATCTAAGAATGATGACTACAACCTCAGTGAGCCATACTTTACATAATATATTTTACATTTGCTGAGATGTTTTTCCTCCTTCAGTGATTATAAGATTGCATTTCAAGAGAGCACTGGACAGAGAAAAAGCAGTGATATACTATCAGAAGAACCCACATCCTTCATCTTACTTGTTTATTTCCCAAAACCATTGTTCAGGAAGGTTAGAAAACCCTTTGTATTCTGGAGGGATTTCACCCCTCCAGCATGAGTTAAAAAAATAATCAGAGGAAGTACATATTTCTTAATATACAGGGCAAAAATCAGTGCAAATAGGGAAAAAGGTTACAAACTGTTTTCTGGTAACTTGCTTCTCTCTTTTTATGCCGTAGAGTTAGCTAATGTGATGTTATCTATGATAACAGTTTCTTCTGAAAGAAGATATGGAGAATAATTCCAGGCGGGTCTATTCAGAAGTAAGTCCCATTTTACTCAATAAGGCTTACTCCCAGGAAAGTATTCTTAAAACTGCACAGCTAGTCAAAGATGGGACTACCACCTAAAAGGCAAGAGTTCATGTCTTGATAATCACAGTTAGTCTTTGCCAAAGTACTAATTTTGATACAACAGATTTTTATAGATCAAAGCTCACTGATCTATAGGACGTTGAGCAAATGAGAAGCAAATGACTTGACCTTCTTTTTTCTGCATCACTTTTTGTACAAAAAAAGGTGCCAGGACTCATATATAAGGCTGTGCCAATTTCCACAAATTCCCCCCCTCTAGACTTGGTAGAGCCCTAAAAAAGGCGCCTTTCCTCAGTACCAGAAGTTAGCTGTGGTGGTCTGCAGTAGAACAAATAGATTAGAGTACAGTGGCACCTTAGAGACCAACAAGATTGGGGGGGGGGTATGAGCTTTCAAGAGAAAAGAATCAGACAAAGGGAGCTTTGACTTTCAAAATCTCATACCCCCCCAAAAAAAACGGGTTGGTCCCTAGGGTGCTACTAGACTCAAATCTAGGTACTCAGTACTGGTGATGACCATCGTTAAAAAGCCCTGTTCCAATGTTTTATTAGTGGTGGTCAGAACATGTTGAAAGTTATCTTTCATTGTTGTTTATCCAAGGCAGCACCGTCTATCTGTTTTCCATAACTCAACTTTCCTCAGGAAAAGAAATCAAACTAAAGGGGAAATCACTTTTTAGTGTTGAAGTGGTGTGGAAAATACTGTTTGTTTGCTATGTGGTGTGCACCATTAGTCTTCATGAAATCTCCTGGCTTTAAAAAAAACAACAACAAAGAAATGAGCCCAGGAATTGCAATAAACCACAAGAAGTCAGTTCTGAATGAATATGAACATAGCCAATGAAATAAGAATACACTGGAGATATCACACAAGAAATTAAGTCCTTGTGTATAATGCAGCCCATTTCCCAGGCCAAGATACTTTTCAGGGGGGGAAATGCCCTCTCTGAAACCTGGTTAGCTGAAACTAAGCTACATATGTTTTGGGGTTTTATGCATCACAAAATTCTAACTCGGTGGGCAATCCTTCTCTTCCTAACAACAGAAAGAGAGGCATCGTATGTGATGCAGTTGCTTCTCTGATGTGGCTTCATTCTTCCTCCATTCAGTTTGGCAGCCACAGCCTGGCTTCGCTCCAGTGCCTCTAGCTTATGTTACTTCAAAAGACAGCTTCAGATGTAACATTTGATTTCATTTCCTTACATTTGAGAGCATGATTCTTCCTTTCCATGAAACTAAAACACCCATTTCATTCCACAGACTTAAACTATACATATTTATTATTAATGCTTTGACTGCAATCAAGCTGGAATGCAGATAGAACTCACATCAGTTTATGAGCTTTCCAAGAAAATAAAGGGATGTTTGCATTACAAAGGCTGGACAGGATCTGATTCTGCTTCCTTACCTACTCAAGACTTATTCAACCAAAACTCATCCCAATTATTAAGTTGTAACAATGTACATCAGTGTCTCTACAGATTAACACATGCAACCAAGATGATTGTTTTCCACAATTAGAGTGATCCAGTATCCAGTACAGTGATCCCAATATCCCCTCAATGAAAAAGTATGTATACATATATACATATACATATACATATACATATACATATACATATGAAATATAAAAGGACAGACTTTTGCTTCTTGGTTGGTACTTAAATATACCATTCATTCTGAAACAGCTGTACTGGCTGCCTTGAGGTTCCCAGGCACAATTCAAGGTGGGGTTTTTTTCACTTTGAGAACCCTTAGGAAGTCATATACTAAAGGTCTGCCTTACCATACATAGACCCATGTGCCATCTTAGATTCACCCATGCTTTCTTTCAAAGGCATCAGATCGTGCTGTGCATGATCATACACTACTTATTACCCAAGTTCCTGGCCTTTTCTGATTTGCTGAAAGAAGAGACCATATTAACATGAGGTGCATTTGAATGGCTGGATTTGAAACTCTGCACGTTACTGGAGGGGTTTTTCTTTTATTTCTATGGGTTTTTTCCCCGAACACAAGCCACTTCAAGAGAAGACAGGAAACGTTTCAAACAAATAAATACTATGCCCTGCCCAATCACAGGACAGACCAAGCACTGCAAAAAACTCAAAGCAATCTCTGACCTAGTCAATACAACACAACTCAAGGAAAACTTCTGTTTCCTGGAAGCAAGAAGCAGGGTAATCTCTGAGTGTATCTGACATGGGTTGTCACCAGACAGGCTGAGGAGGAAGGTTTCCAAAGACTATATGCAACCTCCCTCGGTCCAGGCTTTCACTCATTCAGAGCAAAGAGCTCACCCAAGACTTTTGCTCATGGAATCTACAGCTCCCTTGCTCCCAAGGCAGCTTCCCAGACCTATGCCAGTAGGCTGCCTCAGGAAATTTACAGCCCTGAAACCTTATCAGTCAGTCTCCATATGCTTTTGCACACTTTCTTGTACTTCTATTTCTTCTTCTACTTCTACCATCAGGTCCACAAGCCAGACATTTTGACAATAGGTGGAAGAATGCTGTCCCCAATCATCTCTGACATTAGCCACTAAATCAACTCCCCTGCTACAGAAAGAAATCCTTTGAAGCCATGATCTCTTCATCCCTTAGCCCTGAGAAGTTTTCCTCCCCCGCATCCATATTCCTTTTTGGAAACTTTTCTGAGATCCGCAGATCTCAGTTTCATTATCTCAACGTTCTCAGAGGCAGCTGGAGAATCACTGGCCTGCTTGGACACACACCTCAGGAACACAGAGCTATGCCTTTAAATGACAGCAGATCTCCCTCAGGGAGGCGGAGCCTGAGACAGACACCTCCCTGCTCCACTAGTTCAACCCTCAGCAGTCAATCCATCAACGCTACAGCAGCTCTCAAGGCGGCTGAGCAATCTAGTCCAGTCTCTGGCTCCCACAATGCGCTGACCAGGGTGCTGACTTCCACTCTGTTGCCTGTCTGCTGAGCCCTGCAAGTCCATCTTTGGTTAGACCTACTTCCCTGATCCCTACATACCTGAGCAGTGGTCCCTTAGCAGGGGCCACATCTTAACCAGATCATTTCAGAAGGTAGCCATGCTGGTCTGCAGTAGAACAGCAAGATTTGAGTCCAGTAGCACCTTAGAGACGAAGGGAGCTTTGACTCTCGAAAGTTCATATCCCAAAAATCTTGTTGATACCTAAACCTGAAATTCTATTTTTAATTTTTTTTTTTGGCCAGATCTGGTTATCCCAAAGGTTAGAAGAGATTTAATTCCGACCCTACTAGTAGTGACTAAAATTGCCATTGCCTCAAAATGGAAAACTAACCCAGCCCCTACAATATCTCTGTAGTTAGACAATGGTTGGAATATTTGTGTAATGGAAAAGATCACAGATTGTTTATTGCAATCCGGACTCTTCCTTAGGCACTGAGAAATGGTTTCCTGCTCTGGATTTTATGTCATCCCAAAATATAGTTCCGTGCAAAATTAAGTCCCTTAACTTACTGTTTTAATCTTTCTTTGTTATAAGTCACTGAGAGGTAATTGTTCTCTTTTTTATATAAGTACCCATAGGTACACTTTTATTAATTTTTTATAATCTACAACAAACAAATCTACACACTACAAACAGACACTCTACTACACATAACGTATATATCAAGAGTGCAGTTACATTATATGCTTATATGCAATTAAAGGTAAAGGTAAAGGTTCCCTTGCTCGAAAGCCAGTCGAATCCGACTAGGGTTGCGGTGCTCATCTCCGTTTCAAAGCCGAAGAGCCAGCGCTGTCCGAAGACGTTTCCGTGGTCATGTGGCCGGCATGACTAAACACCAAGGCCATAGGTACACTTTTATTAATTTTTTTATAATCTACAACAAATCTACACACAACAAACAGACACTCTACTACACATAACGTATATACCAAGAGTACAGTTACATTATATGCTTATATGCAATTACTAAATTAATAAAAACGCTATATCAAACACTTTCCATTCTTCTGTCTTCTGTGTTCTCAAGTCCATTGCGCTATCATTGCCTAATCTTCTATTACATTTGCATTATACCAATCATAAAACTTTTTCCATGTTTTTTCAAATGTCCACTCTTTGCTTAATCTCATTTCTAAAGTCAGGTTATTGTTCTTGATACTTTGTATCATTTTGTATAACGATGTCATGTTATATACTGACTATGATTGTTTGTAAAGTAAATTACATCTTTTCTGTATCAGTGATACTCCTGACTTGAAAATGGATATTAATTGTTAAATTTTATTCTAATATTCTTAAAGTTTTGTAACCAGTTTGAATTCAATAAACTGTTTAAAAAATTAAAAATCCACCTTAACAAGAGAAACAGTCAAAATTATATAAAAAAATGAAGGTGTTTTTCATGAGTAACCAAAGCAAAATACACTCATACAGCCTGAAAATGATGTTTGGGCTCAGCCGAAGTTAGTCTACCATGTATCAGTCTTCTTAATGAACCTTTCTCTTTTTTTACGCATGAATGCATCATAGAGAAGCCACACAGAAAGTCAATATGGCACTATAATGTTATTTCTAAAAATACAGAAACCAGGAAAAAGATCCATTTTCTGTGATGTCTCATGTTTTCAGCAAAGCTGTATCTTTACTTAGCATACAAGTTTGAAATTGCTGCAAAATTAGCATTCTTGGCTTGTGACCAACCAGCCACATATGCTCCAATGGTTCCCTATATATGGAAGTCCCTACTATTTGGTACTTGGCCCTAGTATATCATAGTCCCCTAAATTTTATCCCCAGTTGTCTTTTGGGGATATATTTCAAAACTTTAGATAATGCATGCAATAGAGTTCTCCAGATTTCAGTCCCTAGCAGTGAAATATTTAAGGGGAGCACAATTGCATCTTGATACTGCTGTCCACAGAAATATATATATTCAGCTATGACTAAAAGTAATATTCAGAAATCTCCTGATTGAGCCATTCGTTCTGGCATTTAGCTGCCTGATTCACATAAGTCAGGTAAGCAGGGGGATCAGAAGATATATTAAATAACGTGAATGTTTTCCATTTGGAAAGAAGTTACCACTGAAGAAGACTGTACTGCCGAGTCTGCCCTTCCAAACATTTTCATAAATCACACAGATGGCTTAGTCGCTTGAGAAGGGCTTTGATCTTGAACACACTGTGGCATTCCACTTGCTCATGCAATTCCGTTCGGCACCTGCTCAGCACAAGGACTAACATTTGCTTGCACTTACAGGCAGCACTGTACACCTGGAGATAGGAAACAGCTGAAGGTGATCCTTGATCCTCCCACCTGTGTGATACGCAGTGCTATTGACTGACCAGACAATGTTTTCCTTGCATCTCCAGGAGGAGAGAGATAGGGACAAATGTTAACGTTGCAGCACAGACAGCAGGACACATCTGCCATCTTTTCTCAATAATGTGAGTGCACTGCAATCAGTAGTACACAGAGTAACTAATAATTCATAATAATTATCATATGGCATTGTGTGTGGTATAGCCAGGAGATCCTAAGGTTGTCTGGCAGTCTTAAGTTCTAACTCTTTCAGCATTATGCACCACTAGGTGATGAGCTAGACTTATTTTGGGGGGCTGAGAGAGCTCTGAAGAGCTGAGACTGGCCCAAGGTCACCCAGCTGGGTTCAAGTGGAGGAGTGCAGAATTGAACCCAGTTCTCCAGATTACAGAGTCCATCATTCTTAACCACTACACCACACTGGATAACTACAGGGTGACTACAGCATATCAATGGTCATGACTCCATTTAATAATTTTTTTAAATAGGGAAGACTGGCCGTTAACTTACAAGGAAATTCCCTGGTGGGCCACTGACAGTCAGAGGCAAGCATAGCTATGCCACAGAGACTCTGCCAGCACTTCAGGTAGCAAAGTCTTCAGTGGCCATAAGGATCAATGTCAGCTTACTAATTGGCTCCTCTTGTACTGCCACTACTCTGCATGAAGAGTAGATGGGTGAGCCCAGGGCTTTTTTTGTAGAAAAAGTCCAGCAGGAACTCATTAGCATAGTAGGCCACACCCAGCAGCAGAAACTCATTAGCATATTAGGCCACACCCCTGACTGCACCACTCATTAGCCTATTAGGCCGCATTCCCATGTCACCAGAAGTGTGGTCATCCAGCCACACCCACCTTTTGCTTCTTATTCTGTTTACCTTGTTTGTGGTCAAAACCCAGGGCTTTTTTTGTTGCAGGAACTCCTTTGCATGTTAGGCCACACACCCCTAATGTAACCAATCCTAATGTTCCTGCTGTTGGGTGTGGCCTAATATGCTAATTAGTTCCTGCTGGGTGTGGCCAGAACTCCGTTCCTGTGTGTTCCTGCCCAAAAATAGCCCTGGGTGAACCAATGGCCATTGCTGGCACTGCATAGGCTGATCAGCTTGGTTTGCACCAGGGCAGTTTCTGAGTCTGCCGCTAAGAACGACAAACCTCATCTGGGATCATGACATTACATTGAATGCAGTGTTCTGACCTTTAAGAAGCAAGTAAAAACTCTTACAGCCATGTCACACTCAATGGGCAGATCATGGCTCTGTGAACTGTGCTTTCACCTCTTTCCATTCCCTAC
>NW_015160246.1:29373-30870 GCF_001447785.1 Gekko japonicus
ATTCCTGCTAAGCATAGTGTTTGACTTGACCAATAACATTTTATTTTGTCCCTGCTCTGCCACGTTACCCATATCTCTTGGGCTGTCTTGAAAAATGCCTCCCTTGGCTTCACTGTCTGAAATTTGGAGGAGGGGTATAATCCATCCCACCCATAATCAGAAGTGTCATTTCTCTAACCTAGTACAAACTTGTTTTTGCCTCCCCCAACCCCCCTCCCATATATTTCATGATCTCATATTACCCACATATCTAAGAATTTCCCTGTTTTGAATTATCTTAGAGTGATATGTTAAATGAGTTTTTAATTGGACAAAGCTAGTACACAACGTGGCAGATAAAATTGTTAAATGGTATCGACTGCCAATAGCATACGTTGGCTTCTCTTGCTTTTCTAGGATCCAACTGAAGTACTGGTTTTATTTTTAACCTCGAAGTGATAAATGGCCTAAGGCCTGGGTGTCTAGAGGACTACCTTCTCCCACATCACTTTCTCTACCATCAGTAATTTCACTCTGGAAGTAAGTCAATATAGTTTTTTTAAAGGATAATATGGGCAATGTTTATTTATCCATTTTATTATATGTACAAGTGGAGACCCGCAAGAAACTTGTGGGATGGTTATCTCATTCATCACACCTTTGCTTCCTCTCCTCACCCCCTACCTCTCTCACACTATTTCTCCCCTCTGCCCCCCTTTTCTTACTTTCTATTTCGCCTCCATGTATGTGACTCCCTCTCTCTTTCTGACCTGTCATCTTTCTCTTTGTTTTTCTGCCTCCCCACTTCATCACTCTCTCTCTCTCTCTCTCTCTTTCTGCCCCCACCCCATCATTCTTTCTTTCTGCCCCCATCACTCTCCTAGCCTCCTGCCTGCTTCTTCTCCCACTCCGCAGAGCAGCAGCAGCAGTGGTGGCAGTGCTCCTAGCCACCCACCTGCTTCCTCTCCCCCCACAGCAGCAGTGGCAGTGGTCTGGGAATCACAATGGATCTCCCAGCTACAGAGATCAATTCACCTTAGGGCTGCCAGCTCCAGGTTGGGAAATTCCTGGAGATTTGGGGGTGCAGCCTTGGGACAGTGAGGCTTGGAGTGGCAAGCAGCCTCAGCAAGGTATGATGCCATAGACTCAATCCTCCAAAACAGCCATTTTATCCAGGGGAACTGATCTCTGTCACCTGGACAACAGTTGTAATTCTGGGTGATCTCCAGTCCTCACCTGGAGGTTGGCAATGGTGGTTCTCATGGAGGAAATGGCTGGAGGGGGGAGTCTATGACATTACACAAGTCCAAAGTTCCTCCCCTCCTCAAATCCCACCCTCCCCAGGCTCCACCCCTCAAATGTCCAGGAATTTCCCAACCTGGAGTTGGCAACCCTATTTCCATCCCACCCAACAGCCAACCTACCTTTATCTGCCTCTCTGTCTTCTGCTTTCCATCTCCACCCCCCAGCCTCTACCTAGGAAAATTACAGTCTTTCTCCACAGTGGGGACCAAAGCA